>NC_052159.1:159729415-159924648 GCF_902713615.1 Scyliorhinus canicula
CGAGTATCGGTCGGCGGAGAATCAACGGACCGGCGTCGGAGCGGCATGGCGTGATTCGCGGCCCTGCTGCCGATTCTCCAACGCGGTGCGGGGTGGGAGTGGGAGAATCCCGCTCAGTTCAGGCTGGATGTGACTGCATTCACTTCTGTAAAGGACATGAATGAACCTGTTGGGTTTCCGCAAATAAACAATCCGCTTCACTGGGATTGACACACTAGGGGCGGGACTCTCTGACCCTCCGTCAGCGTGAATCCCGTCCCCGCCGGCCGGCGAATTCTCCGGCACTCCAAAAGTCGGCGCGGTGTGAGTCATGCCGCCCGTCCCGGAGAATGGCGGGGGACCGCCGTGACTCAATGGGCCCCAGGGCTGCCCGAAGTCTCCGGCCCGCGATGGGCCAAAGTCCCGCTGGTTTTTTGCCAGTCCCGCCGGCGTGGATCAGAGTAAGTCCCTTACCGGTGGGACCTGGCGGCGTGGGCGGGCGTGGGGCGATCTGGCCCCCGGGGGTGCCCCCACGGTAGCCTGGCCCGCGATTGGGGCCCACCGATCGGCGGGCAGCCCTGTGCCGTGGGGGACACTCTTTTACTACGTGTCGGCCGTGTCAGCCTCCGCGATGGCCAACGCGTAGGTGACCCCCGCCCTGCGCATGAGCGGGGATGGCGTCAGGAGCCGCTGACTCACCCGCGCATGCGTGACTCTCGGCGGCCGGCAGATCCCCTTCAGCCCCGGCTGGCGCGACGCCAAAGGCCTTCCACGCCGGCCGGCGGGGCGCAAACCACTCCGGCGCCAGCCTAGCCCCTGAAGTTGCGGAGGATTCTGCACCTTTGGGGCGGGCCGACGCTGGAGTGGTTTACACCACTCCGTCCCACGGGGACACCCCCACCCCGTCGGGTACGCAAGAATCCCGCCCAAGATTTTTATTTTCAAGAATTTTCCCAAATTTTATAAGTGCCGATTTTCCCTGGCAGGTTTTGAACCCTTGGATCATTCGTCCAGTAACATAGACAGCTGTACCCTCCAATACAGTCTTCACAATGTCGCAATAGATTATCAAGGCTTTGGAAATAGGGCCCAGTTTCAGTTTTGCTCATTCCTGAATGATAATATTGAGAGGGGGAAGAGCTGAGGAGGGGGACAAGAGATGAGGAGGGGGAGAAGAGATGAGGAGAGGAGTGAGGTGTACCTCAAGGGTCAGTGCTGGGACCACAACTTTTCACAATACACATTAATGATCTGGAGGAAGGAACTGAAGGCACTGTAGCTAAGTTTGCAGATGATACAAAGATCTGCAGAGGGACAGGTAGCAAGGGGGCTGCAGAGGGACTTGGACAGGCTAGGAGAGTGGGAAAAGAAGTGGCAGATGGAATACAATGTGGAAAAGTGTGAGGTTATGCACTTTGGAAGGACGAATGGAGGCATAGACTATTTTTTAAAGTGGGAAGATGCTTAGAAAATCAGAAGCACAAAGGGACTTGGGAGTCCTTGTTCACGATTCTCTTAAGGTTAATGTGCAGGGTCAGTCGGCAGTTAGGAAGGCAAATGCAATGTTAGCATTTATGTCAAGAGGGCTAGAATACAGGACCAGGGATGTACTTCTGAGGCTGTATAAGGCTCTGGTCAGACCCCATTTGGAGTATTGTGATCAGTTTTGGGCCCCGTATCTAAGGAAAGATGTGCCGGCCTTGGAAAGGGTCCAGAGGAGGTTCACAAGAATGATACCTGGAATGAAGAGCTTGTCGTATGAGGAATGGTTGAGGACTCTGGGTCTGTACTCATTAGAATTTAGAAGGATCTCACTGAAACTTACAGGATACTGCTTGGCCTGGATAGAGTGGACATGGAGAGGATGTTTCCACTTGTAGGAAAAACTAGAACCAGAGGACACAATGTCAGAATAAAGGGACGATCCTTTAAAACAGAGATGAGGAGGAATTTCTTCAGCCAGAGGGTGGTGAATCTGTGGAACTCTTTGCCGCAGAAGGCTGTGGATGTCAAATCACTTGGGGTCTTTAAGACAGAGATAGATAGGTTCTTGATAAATAAGGGATGATGTGGATATGCCGGCGTTGGACTGGGGTGGGCACAGTAAGACGTCTTAAAACATAAAGTCTAACAGGTTTGTCATAATATACATCTATGTATATAATGGAGTGCAGACAGGCAGTGATTGACACACAGGGTGACCAGTGAGCACACAGAACACAGCAGCCAATCACCAGACAGACACGACCACTATAAAGCCAGAGGGCAGCAGGTTTCCCGCTCTCTCGGGATCCAGCCTCTGAGACAGTCAGAGCTCGTGAGCAGCAGCCATGTGGTAGTCAGATAGTCTGGTCAGGTTAGCCTCAGGTCTCCAGTCAGGTCAGCATAGTGTTAAGCATGTAGTACAGTTAGATGTTAAATAAAAGTGTGTTGCATCTTATCCAGTGTTGGAAATCTGTCTCTCGCTACACTGCATCAAACGCAGTCCACATAGACCCAGCCTGCCTAACACATCATGGTACCAGGTCTGGATGCTGAGAATTGACGGACTCACCTTGAGGTAATCAGCGTTGACCAGCGATCAGCCATCTGGTAACATGGACAGCGTCCGCCCTCCCCCTCAGCTCCGCATCGCCGGCAATCTCGGTGCCAACTGGAAGATTTTCAAGCAGAAGTTCCAACTCTATCTCGAAGCCACCGACCTCGAGGCCGCATCAGATGCCAGGAAGATCGCACTATTCCTCTCCACAGCCGGGGACCACGCCATCCACATCTACAACTCCCTTACATTCGCTGAAGGCGAAGACAAGATGAAGTTTAAAACAGTCCTGCTGAAGTTTGACAGCCACTGTGACATTGAGGTGAATGAGAGCTTTGAACGGTACATCTTCCAGCAGAGGCTTCAGGGTAAGGACGAACCTTTTCAGTCCTTTTTGACCTCACACAGTCCTGTAACTATGACTCGACAGCTAATTCCATGATCTGGGATCAGATCGTTTTCGGGGTCAACTCCGACTCCCTTTGCCAGCAGCTCCTGAAAGTCAAGCAGCCCACCCTCACCCTCACCCTCGCCATCGCCCTCGAAACGTGCGTCCTCCACGAACATGCGAACAACCGGTACTCCCACATTAGGGCGGCGGAAACGGCAAAGCTAACCTCCCACGAGGTGGAACGGGTACAGGCCATCGCACAAATGCAGGGCCTAAGTATAGACGAGAGTGGCCATTTCACGCGCTTTTCCCGGGACCCTGCGCATGTGCGCCACAACCGAGGGGACGGCGAGACCGACGACCAGCCTGCGCAGGTGCGTACATCATTCGACCGCACTGCGCATGCGCGTTGGCGCACAGAACGCGCTGACATTGAGGTCATGACGTGTCCAAATTGTGGCTCCGCCCATTTAAAGCGGTAACGTCCGGCAAAATCACGACGGTGTCGACAGTGTGGCAAGCTTGGCCACTACGCAGCCCTTTGCAGATCTGCTCCACTGCCCAGCAGCCAGCGATCCCAGCCACGGCGCAGAAGCGTCCGTTCAATTCAGCAGGCCATGCCAGACTCCGACCCCGACAGCCCAGCAGATCCTGATGCTGAGTGCCTCAAATCCCCATTCCGGGTGGGTATCATTACTAAGCATGCGCTGCCTTTCTCCAAGATAGTGAAGCACCTCCCGATCCTCAGCTTGGATCCCGATGACGAGTGGTGTGCTGTCCTCACAGTTAACAAGGCTCGTATCCGGTTCAAACTGGACACCGGCGCTTCAGCGAACCTCATTTCAAAATCCGATCTCGACACCATCCGCATCAGACCAGCCATTCTTCCACCGACCTGCCAGCTCCTTGACTACAATGGCAATGCCATAGCTGCCAGTGGCTCATGCCAACTTGGAGTATCCAATAGGTCACTTAAAGCGATGCTGCGATTTGAGACCGTAGGACCTGACAGAGCTTCCCTGCTCGGGCCTGACAGAGCTTCCCTGCTCGGGCCTGACAGAGCTTCCCTGCTCGGTACTCGGGCCTGACAGAGCTTCCCTGCTCGGTGCTCGGGCCTGACAGAGCTTCCCTGCTCGGGCCTGACAGAGCTTCCCTGCTCGGTGCTCGGGCCTGACAGAGCTTCCCTGCTCGGACCTGACAGAGCTTCCCTGCTCGGTGCTCGGACCTGACAGAGCTTCCCTGCTCGGGCCTGACAGAGCTTCCCTGCTCGGGCCTGACAGAGCTTCCCTGCTCGGTGCTCGGGCCTGACAGAGCTTCCCTGCTCGGTGCTCGGGGCTGACAGAGCTTCCCTGCTCGGTGCTCGGGCCTGACAGAGCTTCCCTGCTCGGGCCTGACAGAGCTTCCCTGCTCGGTGCTCGGGCCTGACAGAGCTTCCCTGCTCGGACCTGACAGAGCTTCCCTGCTCGGTGCTCGGACCTGACAGAGCTTCCCTGCTCGGGCCTGACAGAGCTTCCCTGCTCGGGCCTGACAGAGCTTCCCTGCTCGGTGCTCGGGCCTGACAGAGCTTCCTGCTCGGTGCTCGGGCCTGACAGAGCTTCCCTGCTCGGTGCTCGGGCCTGACAGAGCTTCCCTGCTCGGTGCTCGGGGCTGACAGAGCTTCCCTGCTCGGTGCTCGGGGCTGACAGAGCTTCCCTGCTCGGGCCTGACAGAGCTTCCCTGCTCGGGCCTGACAGAGCTTCCCTGCTTGGTGCTCGGGGCTGTCAGAGCTTCCCTGCTCGGGCCTGACAGAGCTTCCCTGCTCGGGCCTGACAGAGCTTCCCTGCTTGGTGCTCGGGCCTGACAGAGCTTCCCTGCTCGGGCCTGACAGAGCTTCCCTGCTCGGTGCTCGGGCCTGACAGAGCTTCCCTGCTCGGGCCTGACAGAGCTTCCCTGCTCGGGCCTGACAGAGCTTCCCTGCTCGGGCCTGACAGAGCTTCCCTGCTCGGGCCTGACAGAGCTTCCCTGCTCGGGCCTGACAGAGCTTCCCTGCTCGGTGCTCGGGCCTGACAGAGCTTCCCTGCTCGGTGCTCGGGCCTGACAGAGCTTCCCTGCTCGGTGCTCGGGCCTGACAGAGCTTCCCTCCTCGGGCCTGACAGAGCTTCCCTGCTCGGGCCTGACAGAGCTTCCCTGCTCGGTGCTCGGGCCTGACAGAGCTTCCCTGCTCGGTGCTCGGGCCTGACAGAGCTTCCCTGCTCGGGCCTGACAGAGCTTCCCTGCTCGGGCCTGACAGAGCTTCCCTGCTCGGGCCTGACAGAGCTTCCCTGCTCGGGCCTGACAGAGCTTCCCTGCTCGGTGCTCGGGCCTGACAGAGCTTCCCTGCTCGGGCCTGATAGAGCTTCCCTGCTCGGGCCTGACAGAGCTTCCCTGCTCGGTGCTCGGGCCTGCAAACCCCTGAACCTGGTTCAGCGAGTCCACACCATGTTATCCTCACAGGCGACGGCCTCACCTGATGAAAACTCCCAAGCTGATATAGATGACATCATCACGCAGTACCACAGCGTGTTCAGCGGAATGGGCACGCTCCCATACCGTTACAAAATCCTGCTCAAACCGAATGCCACCCCTGTGGTTCACGCACCGTGTCGGGTGCCGGCAGTTCTCAATGACCGCCTCAAGCAGCAATTACAGGACCTCCAGGACCAGGGCATCATATCTAAGGTCAGAGAACCCACAGACTGGGTTAGCTCCATGGTCTGCGTCAAGAAGCCGCCAGTGGAGGTTCGGATCTGCATCGACCCCAAGGATCTAAACCCTCAACATCATGCGGGAGCATTTCCCGATACCAAAACGAGAAGGGTTAACCAGCGAGATGGCTCATGCCAAATTCTTTACGAAGCTGGACGCCTCCAAGGGGTTCTGTCAAATACAGCTGGACGCATCCAATCACAAGCTGTGTACATTCAATACCCCGTTCGGTCGCTACTGCTACAACCGAAATGCCCTTTGGCATCATCTCTGCTTCAGAGGTATTTCACCGCATAATGGAACAAATGATGGAGGGCATCGAGGGAGTGCGCGTATATGTTGACGATGTCATAATCTGGTCCACAACTCCTCAAGAACACATCGATCGCCTCAAGCGGGTGTTCCACAGAATCTACGAGCATGGCCTCCAACTCAACAGGGCAAAGTGATCGTTCGGTCAATCAGAAATTAAATTCCTTGGTGACCACATCTCGCAGCAAGGCGTGCGGCCAGATGCTGACAAGGTTTCGCCGATCAACGCCATGATGACCCCAGAGGACAAGAAGGCGGTCCTCCGCTTTCTAGGGATGGTCAACTTCCTCAGGAAGTTCATTCCCAACATGGCGTCTCACACCACAGCCCTCCGCCATCTGGTCAGAAAGTCGACGGACTTCCAGTGGCTGCCCGCTCATGAGAGAGAATGGCGTGAGCTGAGGGCAAAACACACCACAGCCCCGGTGCTGGCGTTTTTCAATCCTACCAAGGAGACCAAAATATCCACTGACGCGAGCCAGGACGGTATTGGGGCGGTGCTCCTCCAACGGGATGACTCCTCGTCCTGGGCTCCAGTTGCGTATGCCTCCAGAGCCATGACGCCCACTGAGCAACGGTACGCTCAGATTGAGAAGGAATGCCTGGGCTTCCTAACGGGAATCGACAAGTTTCACGACTGTGTATGGCCTCCCTAAACTCACGGTTGAGACGGACCACAGGCCATTAGTCCACATCATCCAGAAGGATTTAAATGACATGACACCTCAGTTACAACAAATCCTTCTCAAGCTACGGCACTATGACTTTGAACTTGTCTACACGCCAGGCAAATAACTCATTGTTGCAGATGCCCTTTCCAGGTCTATCAACACACCGTGTCAGCAAACTGACTTTGTCTGCCAAATCGATGCGCAGGTGCAATTGTGCCTCCAACCTTCCGGCCTCTGATGAGAGGGTCATCCAAATTTGTGAGGAAACGGCCAGGGATCCTCTGCCCCAGCGGGTGATGCAGCACCTCACGAATGGCTGGCAGAAGGGACAGTGTCCCCAGTTTTACAATGTCAAGGACGACCTGACGGTGGTGGACGGCATCCTCATGAAGCTTGATGGTTCCGCCCATGGCTCCTCCCACTAACCGGAAGTATAAAGCTTGGCAGTCGAGAGCCTGCCTGCCAGTTCATCTCGTCGCAGGCAGGCTCTGTTGTAAGACTATTAAAACCACTGTTCACTTCCAACCACGTGTCGTGTGAATTGATGGTCACATCAGCCGAGCATCAGCCAGGACGTTGCCAACACGGTCCTCAACTGCCCTACATGTCAGAGATTTCAGCCAGCTCAACCCAAAGAAACTCTGCAGCAACGTGAGATAGTGACCTCCCCATGGTCCAAAGTTGGTGTCGACCTTTTCCACGCCAAAGGGGCGTGACTATATCCTCCTGGTCAACTACTTCTCCAATTACCCCGAAGTGGTGAGACTGTCTGACCTCACGTCGGCGGCGGTGATTAAAGCCGGCAAAGAAACATTCGCCAGGCATGGGATACCACTCACGGTGATGAGTGACAACGGTCCCTGTTTTTATAGCCATGAATGATCTGATTTTGCACGGCTATAAAACTTCCAGCCCCCACTACCCGCACTCAAACGGGAAGGCTGAAAAAGGGGTCCATATCATTAAGAGATTACTGTGCAAGGCTGAAGACTCAGGCTCCGATTTCAACCTGGCGCTGTTGGCATACAGAGCGACCCCGCTGTCCACTGGGATGTCTCCAGCGCAGCTTCTCATGAATCGCACTCTGCGAACCACGGTTCCAGCCATCCATGTTCCAGATCTTGACAACTTCCCGGTCAGACAGAAGATGCAGCAGTCTCGGGTCCAACATTAATCAGCATACGATGCTCATGCCAAGGATCTTCCCGAGCTGGTCCCTGCTGATCGAGTTCGTGTACAGCTGCCTGACGGCGGCTGGTCAGCCACAGGTGTGGTGGTCAAGCAAGTGGCCCCGAGATCGTTCCCCGTTCACATGGCTGATGGCTCTTTCCTACGACGTAACAGGCGGGCACTGCGCAGAGTTCCACGCCGCCACCCGACCGTGATGTCCCACCTCACACAATGCTTCCTCCGGACGCGCCCTGCCATGAGGTCACCGATCTACCAGCAATCCTGCTGACCTCTGCGCCCGCCGCATTGGTGGCAGTCCCACCCGTCCAAGTACAGGCGGCCCCTGATCCACCCTTGAGACGGTCAACTAGAATTCGTCGCCCCCCACAGAGACTAAACTTATAGACTGAACTTTAGCACAATTTTGTTACCTCACCGTTTTGACCTCTGTAAATATTGTATTTACCGTTTCATCTGCTCTATATCTACACTAGTGACACCTTCCTATGTATATAAGCTCATTTTAACACATTCTGTGTATAGTCACGCACATATACACATCTACACGCACACGCACCTCAATATTTATTATCTAAAAAAAAGGGGGTGATGTCATAATATACATCCATGTATATAATGGCGTGCAGACAGGCAGTGATTGACACACCAGTAAGCACGGAGAACACAGCAG
This sequence comes from Scyliorhinus canicula, assembly GCF_902713615.1. Lineage (NCBI taxonomy): Eukaryota > Metazoa > Chordata > Chondrichthyes > Carcharhiniformes > Scyliorhinidae > Scyliorhinus > Scyliorhinus canicula. Next base: position 159,737,893 of record NC_052159.1, read on the forward strand.
CCAATCACCAGACAGGACACAACCACTAGAAAGCCAGAGGGCACCAGTTTACCCGCTCTCTCGGGATCCAGCCTCTGAGACAGTCAGAGCTCGTGAGCAGCAGCTAGTACAAACACCATGTGGTAGTCAGTTAGTCTGGTCAGGTTAGCCTCAGGTCTCCAGTCAACTCAGCATAGTGTCAACCCACAGTTGAACATGTATATCAGTTAAGTCGTTAAATAAAATTGTGTTGCACCTTATCCAGTGTTGGAGGTCTGTCTCACGCTATTCTGCATCAAGTGCCGTCCATATCGACCCAGCTTGCCCAACACATCAAGGTTTGTATCAAATCACTAGCGTTCGGAGCGCTGCTCCTTCCCAGGTGAATGAAGAAGGAGCAGTGCTCCGAAAGCTAGTGATTTGAAACAAACCTGTTGGACTTTAACCTGGATTAATAAGGGGCTCAGGGGTTATGGGGAGAAGGCAGGAAAATGGGCCGAGTGGCCTAATTCTGCTCCTGTGTCTTATGGTCAGAGGGTCAGTACTGAGGGAGTGCCGCACTGTCAGAGGGTCAGTACTGAGGGAGTGCCGCACTGTCAGAGGGTCAGTACTGAGGGAGTGCCGCACTGTCAGAGGGTCAGTACTGAGGGAGCCCCGCACTGTCAGAGGGTCAGTACTGAGGGAGTGCCGCACTGTCAGAGGGTCAGTACTGAGGGAGTGCCCGCACTGTCAGAGGGTCAGTACTGAGGGAGTGCCGCACTGTCAGAGGGTCAGTACTGAGGGAGTGCCGCACTGTCAGAGGGTCAGTACTGAGGGAGTGCCGCACTGTCAGAGAGTCAGTACTGAGGGAGTGCCGCACTGTCAGAGGGTCAGTACTGAGGGAGTGCCGCACTGTCAGAGGGTCAGTACTGAGGAAGTGCCGCACTGTCAGAGGGTCAGTACTGAGGGAGTGCTGCACTGTCAGAGGGTCAGTACTGAGGGAGTGCCGCACTGTCAGAGAGTCAGTACTGAGGGAGTGCCGCACTGTCAGAGGGTCAGTACTGAGGGAGTGCCGCACTGTCAGAGGGTCAGTACTGAGGAAGTGCCGCACTGTCAGAGGGTCAGTACTGAGGGAGTGCTGCACTGTCAGAGGGTCAGTACTGAGGGAGCCCCGCACTGTCAGAGGGTCAGTACTGAGGAAGTGCCGCACTGTCAGAGGGTCAGTACTGAGGTAGTGCGGCACTGTCAGAGGGTCAGTACTGAGGGAGTGCCGCACTGTCAGAGGGTCAGTACTGAGGAAGTGCCGCACTGTCAGAGGGTCAGTACTGAGGTAGTGCGGCACTGTCAGAGGGTCAGTACTGAGGGAGTGCTGCACTGTCAGAGGGTCGGTACTGAGGGAGTGCCGCACTGTCAGAGGGTCAGTACTGAGGGAGTGCCGCACTGTCAGTGGGTCAGTACTGAGGGAGTGCTGCACTGTCAGAGGGTCAGTACTGAGGGACTGCTGCACTGTCAGAGGGTCAGTACTGAGGGAGAGCTGCACTGTCAGAGGGTCAGTACTGAGGGAGAGCTGCACTGTCAGAGGGTCAGTACTGAGGAAGTGCTGCACTGTCAGAGAGTCAGTACTGAGGGAGTGCTGCACTGTCAGAGGGTCAGTACTGAGGGAGTGCCGCACTGTCAGAGGGTCAGTACTGAGGGAGTGCCGCACTGTCAGTGGGTCAGTATTGAGGGAGTGCCGCACTGTCAGAGGGTCAGTACTGAGGGAGTACTGCACTGTCAGAGGGTCAGTACTGAGGGAGTGCCGCACTATCAGAGGGTCAGTACTGAGGGAGAGCTGCACTGTCAGAGGGTCAGTACTGAGGGAGTGCTGCACTGTCAGAGGGTCAGTACTGAGGGAGTGCCGCACTGTCAGAGGGTCAGTACTGAGGAAGTGCCGCACTGTCAGAGGGTCAGTACTGAGGGAGTGCCGCACTGTCAGAACGTCAGTACTGAGGGAGTGCCGCACTCTCAGAGGGTCTGTACTGAGGGAGTGCCACACTGTCAGAGGGTCAGTACTGAGGGAGTGCCACACTGTCAGAGGGTCAGTACTGAGGGAGCGCTGCACTGTCAGCGGGTCAGTACTGAGGGAGCGCTGCACTGTCAGAGGGTCAGTACTGAGGGAGTGCCGCACTGTCAGAGGGTCAGTACTGAGCGAGTGCTGCACTGTCAGAGGGTCAGTACTGAGGGAGTGCCGCACTGTCAGAGGGTCAGTACTGACGGAGTGCTGCACTGTCAGAGGGTCGGTATTGAGGGAGTGCCGCACTGTCAGAGGGTCAGTACTGAGGGAGTGCTGCACTGTCAGAGGGTCAGTACTGAGGGAGTGCCGCTCTGTCAGAGAGTCAGTACTGAGGGAGTGCTGTATTGTCAGAGGGTCAGTACTGAGGGAGTGCTGTATTGTCAGAGGGTCAGTACTGAGGGAGTGCCGCACTGTCAGAGGGTCAGTACTGAGGGAGTGCTGCACTGTCAGAGGGTCAGTACTGAGGGAGTGCCGCACTGTCAGAGGGTCAGTACTGAGGGAGTGCCGCACTGTCAGAGGGTCAGTACTGAGGGAGTGCTGCACTGTCAGAGGGTCAACACTGAGGGAGTGCTGCACTGTCAGAGGGTCAGTACTGAGGGAGTGCCGCACTGTCAGAGGGTCAGTACTGAGGGAGTGCCGCACTGTCAGAGGGTCAGTACTGAGGGAGTGCCGCACTGTCAGAGGGTCAGTACTGAGGGAGTGCTGCACTGTCAGAGGGTCAGTACTGAGGGAGTGCCGCACTGTCAGAGGGTCAGTACTGAGGGAGCGCCGCACTGTCAGAGGGTCAGTACTGAGGGAGTGCTGCACTGTCAGAGGGTCAGTACTGAGGGAGTGCCGCACTGTCAGAGGCTCAGTACTGAGGGAGCGCCGCACTGTCAGAGGGTCAGTACTGAGGGAGTGCCGCACTGTCAGAGGGTCAGTACTGAGGGAGTTCTGCACTGTCAGAGGGTCAGTACTGAGGGAGTGCCGCACTGTCAGAGGGTCAGTACCGAGGGAGTGCCGCACTGTCAGAGGGTCAGTACTGAGGGAGCGCCGCACTGTCAGAGGGTCAGTACTGAGGGAGTGCCGCACTGTCAGAGGGTCAGTACTGAGGGAGTGCCGCACTGTCAGAGGGTCAGTACTGAGGGAGTGCTGCACTGTCAGAGGGTCAGTACTGAGGGAGTGCCGCACTGTCAGAGGGTCAGTACTGAGAGTGTGCCGCACTGTCAGCAGCTCCTCTGATCAGAAATTGTGGGAGATTTGTTGCAGGAACAAGTGAATTGGGAGCAGATTTGGCCATTTAGCAGCTGAAAAGCCCTCTGCTAATTGGTAAGATCATGGCTGCTGTTATTGTCACCGTCACTACACAATGATGAAGTTGTCAATGAAGAATCTGTCTAACTCACCCTGAAAAATATTCCATGTCCACCTCTCTCTGGGAAGGCATTCCACAGACTGAACCGTCTTCCGTTCATCCCAGCTCCATTTTTAATGGCAGACCCCGGACGGGCTTCTCTGTTTCTGAGACTAAGGGCACGAATCTCCGGCTGTATTGGGCTTTCCATTGAGCGCAACGTGTTGGAAATCCCGGGAGCAGCTGTAACGAACCGCCTGAAGGCTCCGCGCTTCCCGGGATTCGCTGGGTCCGTGATTAACACTCTGGTGGCTGACAAGCTGCAGCCGCACATACACCTTACACTCCCCACACACACTCATCCCAGCCTCACACACACATTACACTCCCCACACAGACTCATCCCAGCCCCACACACACATTACACTCCCCACACACACTCATCCCAGCCGCACACACACATTACACTCCCCACACACACTCATCCCAGCCGCACATACACCTTACACTCCCCACACACACTCATCCCAGCCACACACACACATTACACTCCCCACACACACTCATCCCAGCCACACACACACATTACACTCCCCACACACACTCATCCCAGCCGCACACACACATTACACTCCCCACACACACTCATCCCAGCCGCACACACACATTACACTCCTCACACACACTCATCCCAGCCGCACACCCACATTACACTCCCCACACACACTCATCCCAGCCTCACACACACATTACACTCCCCGCACACACTCATCCCAGCCACACATACACATTACACTCACCACACACACTCATCCCAGCCACACATACACATTACACTCACCACACACACTCATCCCAGCCACACACTCACATTACACTCCCCACACACACTCATCCCAGCCGCACACACACATTACACTTCCCACACACACTCATCCCAGCCGCACACACACATTACACTCCCCACACACACTCATCCCAGCCTCACACACACATTACACTCCCCACACACACTCCACCCAGCCGCACACACACATTCCACTCCCCACACACACTCATCCCAGCCGTACACGCACATTACACTCCCCACACACACTCATCCCAGCCGCACACACACATTACACTCCCCACACACACTCATCGCAGCCAACACACACACATTACACTCCCCACACACACTCATCCCAGCCACACACACAAATTACACTCCCCACCCACACTCATCCCAGCCACGCACACACATTACACTCCCCACACACACTCATCCCAGCCACACACACATTACACTCCCCACTCACACTCATCCCAGCCAACACACACACATTACACTCCCCACACACACTCATCCCAGCCACACACGCACATTACACTCCCCACACACACTCAGCCCAGCCGCACCCACACATTACACTCCCCACACACACTCATCCCAGCCGCACACACACATTACACTCCCCACACACACTCATCCCAGCCACGCACACACATTACACTCCCCACACACACTCATCCCAGCCACACACACTTTACACTCCCCACTCACACTCATCCCAGCCAACACACACACATTACACTCCCCACACACACTCATCCCTGCCGCACACATACATTACACTCCCCGCACACACTCATCCCAGCTGCACACACACATTACACTCCCCACACACATTCCACTCCCCACACACACTCATCCCAGCCGCACACACACATTACACTCCCCACACACACTCATCCCAGCCACACACACACATTACACTCCCCACACACACTCATCCCAGCCGCACATACACATTACACTCACCACACACACTCATCCCAGCCGCACACACACATTACACTCCCCACACACACTCATCCCAGCCCGACACACACATTACACTCCCCACACACACTCATCCCAGCCTCACACACACATTACACTCCCCACACACACTCATCCCAGCCGCACACACACATTACACTCCCCACACACACTCATCCCAGCCGCACACACACATTACACTCCCCACACACACTCATCCCAGCCCCACACACACATTACACTCCCCACACACACTCATCCCAGCCGCACACACACATTACTCTCCCCACACACACTCATCCCAGCCCCACACACACATTACACTCCCCACACACACTCATCCCAGCTGCACACACACATTACACTCCCCACACACACTCATCCCAGCCGCACACACACATTACACTCCCCACACACACTCATCCCAGCCGCACACACACATTACACTCCCCACACACACTCATCGCAGCCAACAAGATGGCTCTGGGTGTGCTGGAGCGCCCGTACAGCTGATAGGTTGACTGTGGCCGGTGCGCTGGGCAGTCACCTGTACGACTCCTGGGAAGTTGGCCGTGTGCACAGGTGAAGTTGAATTGCTATTTGCCGTCAAATTGGCGCCCACCGCAATTTAGTTGGAACCTGTTCTCCGCCCAATCGCGTTTTGCGATTTGGCCATCAGCCAGCGGAGAATCCTGCCCTCCTTATTTTTAAACTGTGCCCCTCGGTTCTGGGCTGTTTCACAAGTGGAAACATCCTTTCAACATCCACCCTGCCCAATCCCCTCACAATCACCTCTCAATCTTCTAAACTCTAATGGATACAGACCCAGCCTGTCCAACCTTTCCACATCAGATAACACCCTTCATCCCAGCAATCAATCGAGTGAACCTTCTCTGAACTGCTTCTAATGTATTGATGTCCTTTCTCAAGCAAGGGGACCAATACAATTCTCTTGATACAGTCTCACCAACGGCCTGTACAACTTGAACATTCAAATTGCCTCACTTGCTGTTGTCGCTGTCAGACTGAGGTATCAATGGATGTGGCAGAGAAAGAAACACTTGTACCTTTTGTTTTTTCAACTGAAACCTGATTACTGTTTAAAACATTAGATACACACAGAAGCTTTCTTTATTCTACTAGTTGAAGTAATGATTGCAACGAAGCACAAGACTTAAATATGACCCATCGTAGGGTGAGTTGACCAATCTCCCTTACGTTGGACTAGTCTCTTCCGTCTGCGTTCCTGACTCAGGGCTGTCTCCTTACGTGATGGTTAGTCCTGCAGGTCTCAACGCTGAGGTCATTAAGGTTTCCGTCTGATCCGGTGTTTCCAGGATCGGGAAAGTTCCTTTGCCACGTGCATGGATGGCCTGTTACACATTTTCCTGAATGTTAGTAGGAAAAAAAATCTCACATCTACTGGCCTTGCTTTCTCTATCGGCTTGCTGAGCACATCTTATCACACTTGTTCAGCAAACAAGCTGATCACAGGCCTTGTGTTCTGTAAGATTGTCTACTTTTCCCTCCAGGCTTTGCACAAGTTTCGCTGTTGACCATTTGGCTACTCTGTATCTACAAACTACATTTTTCTGATTCATGTACCAGGACACCCAGATCCCTCTGTACCTCCAGAGTTAGAAACATATGAACGTAAGAGATAGGAGCAGGAGTCGACCATTCAGCCCCTCTATTCTGCTTCATCATTCAAGTATATCATGGCTCATCTACGTCAGTGCCTTTTACCCACGCTATGTGCTGAAAGAAAATACAGACTGGATTCTCCGTACCCGGATGCCGAAATCGCTCCAACGCTGGGGGGCCTCATATCCCCCACCTATGGCCATTGCTGGAGGCCCGCCCCGCAATTCTCCGCCCATGACCGGCCGATGTCCCGACGGCGTGGATCTAATCTGGTCCTGCCATTCAGGATACTCGCGTCCGCGGCCGCCATGGTCCGGGGGGGGGGGGGGGGGGGGAGTGAGCCGATCAGAGGGCGGGGGGGGGGCCTCATACAGGACTAGGGTATTTTTTAGCGGGCGGTCTGTTTGGGTGCATGGCCAATCGGTGGCACTATTTACTCAGTCCAGCTCCGCGGTCTGAGTCCGCCATGGAGAATGGCGCGGCCGCTGGAGGCCGTCGCTATGCGCATGCACGGCCTCTGACCCGGAGGTGCGGGAGGTCGTATCTGCAGCTGGAGCTGGCAGCTTCACGTTGGCTCCCTGCTAGCCCCCAGCATGGTGGTGAACGTGTGGCCTTTTGATGCCAGTTTTTCTGGCGTAAATGACCACAGTTCTCACAACATCATGGGGGCATACTCCCTGAAATGGAGAATCCAGACTCACAGTGCTTCAAGTCTTTACTGAACCAAATCTATGGTTCATGGTCATGTGACCATGGCAAGCCAGAGGGAATCTTTGAAAAAGTCCATTTATGTCCACAACCTTTTTCCCAGCTGTTAACCAATCCCCCTCCATGCTTTTGTAAAGGGTGTTCCTGTTGATTCCCTTGGCTCCTATTTCTTTTATGGTGTCTTTATTGTTTTTGGTCCATAGATTATTAATGTAGACACACCTTTAAGTTGAGCAGAAGAATTAAGGAACTCAAAAGTGCCAAAATAGTTCACTGTGTTTATAAGGTTTTGTATTTCATAGAATCATAGAATTTACAGAGCAGAAGGAGGCCATTCGGCCCATCAGGTCTGCACCGGCCCTTGGAAAGAGCACCCGACCCAAGCCCACATCTCCACCCTATCCCTGTAACCCCACCTAAGCATTTTTGGACACTAAGGGCAATTTAGCATAGCCAATCCATTTAACCTTTTTTAAAAATAAATTTAGAGCGCTCAATTCATTTTTCCCAATTAAGGGGCAATTTAGCCTGGCCAATCCACCTACCCTGCACATCTTTGGGCTGTGGGGGAGAAACCCACGCAGACACGGGGAGAATGTGCAAACTCCACACAGACAGTGACCCAGAGCCGGGATCGAACCTGGGACCTCGGCACTGTGAGGCAGCAGTGCTAACCACTACGCCACCCTGCTGCCCTCAAATCCACCTAACCTGCACATCTTTGGATTGTGGGAGGAAACCGGAGCACCCGGAGGAAACCCAAGCAGACACCGGGAGTACGTGCAGACTCCGCACAGACAGTGACCCAAGCCGGGAATCGAACCTGGGACCCTGGAGCTGTGAAGCAATAGTGCTAAACACTGTGCTATCGTGCTGCCAGGGCAGAAGAACCCAGATTTTAAGACCCCCAAGAGAGTAGTGGTATTGAATTAATTTCCTGACTCTTTTTAGCCCCTAGATTACTGCTTATTTCTGGGATGAAACTTGTGTCTTCTGCAGTGAAGACGAGCACAAATATTTCTTCAATGTCTCTGCCTCATTTCCCATGATAATGTCTCCTGTTCTGGCTTCTAAAGTATTTACTTTAGCTACTCTTTTCCCTTTTTATATACTTATAAAATCTATATTATCTGTTTTTAAATTCATGGCTAGTTTACCCACGTTCTATTTTTTCCTTTTGGACTTTTGGGCTGTTGGTTTCTAAAACACTCCCAATCCTCAGTCATGTTGTTTATTGTAACCCCGAAGGCTTCTCTTTTAATCTAATACTATCCTTAACTTCCTGAGTGATCCGTGAATGGCTCCTTCTTGCTGTTTTCCAATGGAACGGATTTTTGTTGAACATTTTGAAATGTTTCTTTAACTGTTCCCCACTGTTTATTTACCTCCACACTTGTCAGCCTATTTACCCGATTAGCATTGACCAGTTCTCCCCTCTTACTTATGTAATTGGCTTTGTTTAGGATTAAGATTCTTGTTTGTGATTGGATTATGTCACTTTCAGATTGAGCCTGGAATTCAATGCCATTATAATCGCTATTCCCCAGCAAATCTTTTACTACAACATTGCTAATTAACCTTATTTCCAACACAGTCTTCCTCCTAACTCTTCGATACAGCTCAGAAACTAGGGCCAAATACAGGCGCCACCTCAAGGCCCCGGGGAGGTAGCATCAGCGCAGTCTGAGACGGATTCTCTGTACCCGCTGCAGGGACAGGCGCACTAACATCAACGTCCTTGATGGAGCCAAAAGCACTGGTATCGAGATCGTGATCATTCAAAACCAGCTCTGCTGGGCCAGCCAAGTGTTCAGGATGTCAGAGTCCGCACTGCCAAAGCAAATCATCTTCGCCCAGCTCAAGGAAGGATCCCAAACAAGAGCAGGACAAAAGAAGCATTTCAAAGACAAAGGCTGACCTCAAAAAATGCAACACTTGGGAGCCCCTTACTCAGAAGACACCTAGAACAGTACAGCACAGAACAGACCCTTCGGCCCTCGATGTTGTGCCGAGCCATGATCACCCTACTCAAACCCACGTATCCACCCTATACCCGTAACCCAACAACCCCCCCTTAACCTTACTTTTTAGGACACTACGGGCAATTTATCATGGCCAATCCACCTAACCCACACATCTTTGGACTGTGGGAGGAAACCGGAGCACCCGGAGGAAACCCATGCACACACGGGGAGGACGTGCAGACTCCGCACAGACAGTGACCCAGCCGGGAATCGAACCTGGGACCCTGGAGCTGTGAAGCATTTATGCTAACCACCATGCTACCGTGCTGCCCGTGAACATTCCACAACTACTTGGAGGAACCTCCTGACTGAAGAAACACAATTCTTCGAGGACACCCGACGACAAGAGGAGGCCGGGAAAGGAGCCTGAGGAAGGAATACCAGCCATCTAGAGTCCAAGGACCGATCCCACCTCTCGGAACCACCTGCCAAGTTTGCGGTTGAAGTTGTGGCTTTTGGATCCAGAACCCGTGAGCAGTAATACGCAATTTCTCAGGTGGACAATCATATTTGCTAGCGGGTGATCGCAGAAGAAGAAGAATAATTAACCTGCTTCATTACACGGTACTAGATCAAAGATGGCTTTATCCCCAGTCAGTTCCAAAATGTACTAGTCCAAGAAACTATCGCAAAAACATTCCACAAACTCATCTTCTAAACCATGCTTGCCAGCTTGATTGTCCCAGTCTTTAAAAAGATTAAAGTCCCCCACAATTACTATATTTCATTTGTTACAAGCTACAATATTTTTTGTTTAATGCTCTGCCTAACAGTATAACTACTGTTCGGGGGCCGATAAACTAGTATTTTTTGATTCTTACAATTTCTAATTTCCACACATACTGATGGTTCCTGATGTTCAAAAGCCAGATTCAGTCTCGCTAATGTCCTCATGTCATTATTTATTATCAGGGCCACTGTGGTGGTATGATTTGCATAGCTGTCTGCCATTGGTGCAGAATACCGGCTTACCATTGGCCCTGGTCGGTCATGTGCGTCTCGACCGATTGGTTGAGACCAGTCATGTGACGGCTCTCCGATTGGTCGAGAGGCTGAGTTAACCATGCCTCCATACCGAGGTATAAATAGTCAGAACGCCCGGCGGTCGTCCATTTACTGTAGTCGACCGCAGGGCTAAGTTCTAGCTTATTAAAGCCTAACTTTTGTACAGCAACTCGTCTCGCATTCAATTGATGGCTCATCAATTTAATAAACTAGATTTTTGAAGATGGAGCTCCGGATCAAGCCCGAATGCCTCCGCATCAGCCCGCAAACTCAGAACCCTACAGAACTTTTTCAACATTGGCTGGCATGTCTCGAAGGATACCTGGCATCTGCAACCAGCCCCCCCACCATGGCACAGAAGCTTCACATCCTCCACGCCAGCGTGGGTATAGCAGCCTACGCGATGATCAAGGAAGAGAAAGATTACGATGCGGCCATGCTTAAGCTGAATGGACAATTCCTTAAACCAGTCAACAGAGTATTCGCCCGACATCTGCTGGCCACCAGACAACAGCTCCCCGGTGAGTCATTAGACCAATTTTACCAGGCCCTCGCTCTCCTGGGGAGGGATTGCTCCTGCCTCCCAGTTTCAGCTACGGAGCACATGGAACTGCTGATCAGAGATGCTTATGTGGCTGGGATGCAGTCCCCCGCTATCCGCCAGCGGATGCTGGAGAAAGCCGACCTCAGCCTAACTGAGGCACGGACTCTCTCCACCTCCCTGGTGGTCGCCGATTTAAACGCCCGCGCCTATGTCCCCAGCCGCGCTGCAGCGCCCTGGGCCTCCTGGCACGCTTCCCCATCGCCATCCGCCGCTCCCGACCCCCCTCAGGCCTGCGCCGCGGGACGCTTCCCCACCGCCATCCGCCGCTCCCGACCTCCCTCAGGCCTGCGCCGCGGGACACCCCGACAAGTCCACGGGGCCCCGCTGCTATTTCTGTGGGTTCGCTAAACACCCTCGCCCGCGCTGCCCAGCCCGCTCTGCCCTCTGTAAGAGCTGCGGGAAGAAGGGCCACTTCTCCACTGTCTGCCAGGCCAAAACAGTCGCTGCAGTTCCGCGCAGCGACCAGGGATCCCCCCCTCCGGGCCCTTGCTGGCCCCTCCTGGACGCCGTGCCGATCTCTCCCCCCCCCCGCCCCCGGGCCCCTGCCCCCGGGCCCCTGCACCCGGCCTGCGCGCCTCTCTCTCTCCTCCGGGCCCCTCCAGGCCCCTCCAGCGCACCGCGTAACTCTCCACTCGCCGTCCCCGGGCCCCTGCGCCTGGCCTGCGCGCCTCTCTGCCCCCGCTCCCAGCCGCTCCGGTCGGCTCTCCTGCACCGCTAACTCCGCCCCCCTCAACCACGAGGGCCCCATGGGCGCCGCCATCTTGGGGCCCCGACTCCACGTGCGGATCCTGGGCAACATCTTCCGGGACTGGCACGCAAGGTTCTTCCAGCGTCTACTCGGACGACGACGACGAATACGGATTTTCTCCATGGCTCGCGGCCATTCAGCTCGACCAGTGACGTCCACGCACGCTCGCCAAAACGACTACGCTGATCCACCTCAACGGCCACGAGACGGGCTTCCTGCTGGACTCCGGGAGCACGGAAAGCTTCGTTCACCCTGCCACGGTAAGACGCTGCGCGCTCCCTGTCCATCCTGTAAAACGCAAAATCGGGTTAGCCTCAGGTTCGCACTCCGTCCACATCACCGGGTGCTGCATCGCGGATCTCACGGTCCAAGGGAAGGTTTTTTAAAATTATAAACTCCTTGTCCTCCCTGACCTTTGCGCACCGGCACTCCTAGGACTGGACTTCCAGTGCAACCTGCAGAGCTCGACCTTCCAATTCGGCGGCCCTATACCCCCCCCCCTCACTGTCTGCAGCCTCGCGTCCCTCAAAGTGGACTCCCCCTCCTTGTTTGCTAATCTCACCCCCGATTGCAAACCCGTCGCCACACGGAGCAGGGTTCCGTTTGGTGTCACAAATGGGGTCTCGGTCTTCCAACGGGAGATGGACCGAATGGTCGACAAGTACGGATTACGGGCTACCTTCCCGTATCTTGATAATGTCACCATCTGCGGCCACGACCAGCAGGACCATGACGCCAACCTCCAGCAATTCCTCCAAACCGCAAAGCTCCTTAACCTCACGTACAATAAGGATAAATGCGTGTTTAGCACCGACCGCCTAGCCATCCTCGGCTATGTAGTGCGTAACGGAGTGATAGGCCCCGACCCCGAACGCATGCGCCCCCTGATGGAACTCCCTCTCCCCAACTCCCTCAAATCCCTCAAACGCTACCTGGGTTTCTTCACTTACTACGCCCAATGGGTTCCCAATTACGCCGACAAGGCCCGTCCCCTCATTCAGTCCACGACCTTCCCGCTGTCGACAGAGGCCTGCCAGGCCTTTAGCCGCATCAAAGCGGACATCGCAAAGGCCACGATGCGCGCCATCGACGAGTCCCTCCCCTTCCAGGTCGAGAGCGACGCATCAGAAGTAGCTCTGGCGGCCACCCTGAACCAAGCGGGCAGACCCGTGGCCTTATTCTCCAGAACTCTCCAGGCTTCCGAACTCCGCCACCCCTCTGTGGAAAAGGAAGCCCAGGCCATAGTCGAAGCTGTGCGACATTGGAGGCACTATTTGGCTGGCAGGAGGTTTACCCTCCTCACAGACCAACGGTCAGTAGCCTTCATGTTTGATAATGCACAAAGGGGCAAGATTAAGAACGACAAGATCTTACGGTGGCGGATCGAGTTGTCCACGTACAACTATGAGATCTTGTATCGTCCTGGGAAGCTCAATGAGCCTCCTGATGCCCTGTCTCGCAGTACCTGCGCCAGCGTGCAGATAGACCGCCTCTGCTCCCTCCACGCGGACCTCTGCCATCCAGGGGTGACCCGCCTATACCATTTCATTAAGGCCCGCATCCTGCCTTTCTCCATCGCGGACGTCAGGTCAGTAACCCGTGACTGCCACATCTGCGCAGAGTGCAAACCGCACTTCTACCGCCCCGAGCGCGCACACCTGATCAAAGCATCCCGCCCCTTCGAACGTCTCAGCATTGACTTCAAGGGACCCCTTCCCTCTAACAACCGCAACATTTACTTCCTGGCGGTAATCGACGAATTCTCCCGCTTCCCCTTTGCCATTCCCTGCCCCGACATGACCACATCGACCGTCATTAAGGCCCTACTCTCCATCTTCTCCCTGTTTGGCTACCCCGCTTACATACACAGCGATCGGGGGTCCTCATTTATGAGCGACGAGCTGCGTCAATTCCTGCTCAACAGGGGCATTGCCTCTAGCAGGACGACCAGCTATAACCCCGGGGTAACGGACAGGTCGAGCGGGAGAATGGTACCAACTGGAAGACCATACTACTGGCCCTCCGGTCCAGAGATCTCCCTATTTCCCGATGGCAAGAGGTGATCCCCGATGCCCTACATTCTATCCGCTCACTCCTCTGTACTGCAACAAATCAGACACCTCATGAACGTCTTCTTGTCTTCCCCAGGAAGTCGTCCTCCGGATCCCCTCTCCCGACGTGGCTGGCCGCCCCCGGACCCACCTTGCTCCGGAAGCATGTGCGGGTGCACAAGTCCGACCCGTTGGTGGAACAAGTCCAGTTACCCCACGCTAACCCGCAGTATGCGTACGTGGAGTATCCCGACGGTCGGCAGGACACGGTCTCCCTCCGGGACCTGGCACCCGCCGGCGTGCGGCCTTCCCCCCCTTCACCACAGACACCCCCCTGCCCCTTTTCCCCCAGCGCCCCACCCTGGCCACCCCTTCCCCATCCATGGCGTCCCCACAGCCAGCTCGGGTGACGGAGACTGTTCAAGGACCATCGCTCCCGGACTCCAGGACGTCAGCGGAACCACCACCATCGGCTGAACCGATGTCACCAACTCCACTGCGGCGGTCTGCCAGAACGTCACGGGCCACGAAAAGACTGATCGAGTCGATTTAAATTACAACAGCTCCATGGACTATGTTGGGACTTTGTGTAATATTGCTAATTGTCTGGGCCAGTGGGAAGCCAAAATTGTAATAAAAGAAAAGAAGAGAAAATTTTGTTCTCCCGGCTGCTACTCATACCACCAGTTCTCTCCCCCCCCCCCCCCCCCCCCCCGCCCCCGGCTCTCGTTGATACTCCCCCCCCCGGCTTCTTTCTCCGCAAGGGGTGAATGTGGTGGTACGATTTGCATAGCTGTCTGCCATTGGTGCAGAACACCGGCTTGCCATTGGCCCTGGTCGGTCATGTGCCTCTCGACCGATTGGTTGAGACCAGTCATGTGATGGCTCTCCGATTGGCCGAGAGGCTGAGTTAACCACGCCTCCATACCAAGGTATAAATAGTCAGAACGCCCGGCGGTCGTCCATTTATTGTAGTCGACCACAGGGCTAAGTTCTAGCTTATTAAAGCCTAACTTTTGTACAGCAACTTGTCTCGCGTTCAATTGATGGCTCATCAGCCACTCCTTCCCCTCTGCAATTTTGTCTCTCTTTCTGAAATATTGGCCACAATTCTCTGGCTGTTTACTGTCAGTGGGATTCTCTGGAACTGCCGGCAGTGCACCCCCTTCCCGGGAGATTCCCGGCTCTGGAACAGCCGGCAGTGCACCCCGTTCCCGGGAGATTCCCGGCTCTGGAACTGCCGCCAGTGCACCCCCTTCCCGGGAGATCCCCGGCTCCAGGACTGCCGGCAGTGCACCGCGTTCCCGGGGGATTCCCGGCTCCAGGACTGCCGGCAGTGCACCCCCTTCCCGGGGGATTCCCGGCTCCAGGACTGCCGGCAGTGCACCGCGTTCCCGGGGGATTCCCGGCTCTGGAACAGCCGGCAGTGCACCGCGTTCCCGGGGGATTCCCGGCTCCAGGACTGCCGGCAGTGCACCACGTTCCCGGGGGATTCCCGGCTCCAGGACTGCCGGCAGTGCACCGCGTTCCCGGGGGATTCCCGGCTCCAGGACTGCCGGCAGTGCACCACGTTCCCGGGGGATTCCCGGCTCCAGGACTGCCGGCAGTGCACCCCCTTCCTGGGGGATTCCCGGCTCCAGGACTGACGGCAGTGCACCCCCTTCCCGGGGGATTCCCGGCTCCAGGACTGTCGGCAGTGCACCACGTTCCCGGGGGATTCCCGGCTCCAGGACTGCCGGCAGTGCACCCCCTTCCTGGGGGATTCCCGCCGCCAGGACTGACGGCAGTGCACCCCCTTCCCGGGGGATTCCCGGCTCCAGGACTGTCGGCAGTGCACCGCGTTCCCGGGGGATTCCCGGCTCTGGAACAGCTGGCAGTGCACCCCCTTCCCGGGGGATTCCCCGGCTCCAGGACTGTCGGCAGTGCACCACGTTCCCGGGGGATTCCCGGCTCCAGGACTGCCGGCAGTGCACCGCGTTCCCGGGGGATTCCCGGCTCTGGAACTGCCAGCAGTGCACCCCCTTCCCGGGGGATTCCCAGCTCCAGGACTGCCGCCAGTGCACCCCCTTCCCGGGGGATTCCCGGCTCTGGAACTGCCGGCAGTGCACCGCGTTCCCGGGGGATTCCCGGCTCTGGAACTGCCGGCAGTGCACCACGTTCCCGGGGGATTCCCGGCTCTGGAACTGCCGGCAGTGCGCCGCGTTCCCGGGGGATTCCCGGCTCCGGGACTGCCGGCAGTGCACCCCCTTCCCGGGGGATTCCCGTTGATGGGGTGGGACCGATGGGAAATACCATTGACAGCAGCGAAGGCAGAGAATCCCACCACCAGCAAATGTCGCGCCGCCTCCCGCTGTCGAGTATCACGCGGCTGGGAGGCCGAAGAATCCCGGCCATTGTGTCCGATGGAATATTTCTTTTCCAACCTGGTTCACTTTGCAAACACATCTGTAACGGTGATTAGATCCAAATCATTTCCCTCTGTCTGTGCTGCTGCTTTGTCTCCCTCACTACAGATTCTTTGTGCATTCTCATGAAGAACTTTAAATTTAATTTTTATAATTTCTATTCCCGGTAAAGACCTTCTTCACTGATCTGCAAGTTTAGGTAACTCTCTGTCCCTTCCTGTTTCACTTTGCTGCCTTTACCCTCGATGTTATCCTGTTCCGATACCTCGACCTTTCTCTGTCAGTTTAAATCCCTGTCCCAGTTAGGCAATTGGCTCGGACACTGGTCCCAGCCCAATTCAGGTGGAGCCTGTCCCAATGGAATAGCTCACCCTTCCCCAAGGACTGATATCAGTGCCCAAGAATCAAATCTCCTTCCCCACATCACTCTTTGAGCTTCATGTCTATCTCACTAATCTGCTTCACCCAATGCCAATTGGCCGTGGCTCAGGTAATAATCCAGAGGTGATTACCTTTGATGTTCAGCTTTTAATTTGGACCATAACTCCTCAAATTCTCTAAACAGAACTTCACACCTGGTTCTATCGGTGTTCCCACATTGACAACAGCTGGATCCTCCCTCTCCCAGTGGAAGTTCCTCTCCAGCTGTGAGGCGATGCCTTTAACCCTGGACTCGGCAGATCACACAACCTTCAGAGGTCCCGGCCCCAGCTGCAGAGAACAGTCTCTGTCCCCCTGACTATAATGTCTCCCATCAGGACCACATTCTTCTTCCTCCCTCTCATTGGAATGGCTTCCTTCACCATGGTCGCATTGCCGACTCTTCATCCATTCAGGTAGGATGCACCTCAGACCTGTTGGTCAAAGCCAGGGGTTGACGTTCGTCCATCCCTACAGGATGGTTTCCCCTTCCCAGCCTGACTCACAGTCACACCATCCTGTCCCTCACCACTGACCTATCTGAAGATCTGCCCAACCTAAATGGTGTGATCACCTCCTGCCATTTCACGAGTTACAACTTTTAATCAAAAATGACCTTTCTTCTCTCCTCTGTGAATCGCAGAATTGAAGAATGACAGAATTGTTACTGTACAGAAAGAGCCCATTCAGTCCATCATACCTGCTCCAGCTCTCCAAATAAGCAATTCACTTAGTGCCATTCTCCCACCTTCTCCCGTAACTCTGCACATTCTTCCTTTTCAAAAGACACTCTAATTCTCTTTTCAATTCTTCCCTTGAAGCTGCCTCCCCCACACTCTCAGCCAGAGCATTCTCCGGACCTGGACCACGAGCCACGCCAAGAATTTTCTTCACATCGCTTTTCCTTCTTTTGCAAATCACTTTAAATCTGTGCCTTCTGTTCTTGATCCTTTTACCAGCGGGAGCAGTTTCTCCCCGTCTACTCTGTCCAGCCCCCTCATAATTTTGAACATCTCTTTCCAATCTCCTCTTAACCTTCTTCTTCTCTGCAAAGAGAACAACCTCTTCGATCCTAACTCTCCGATCAAGTCATATTGGACTCAAAAAGTTAACTCTGTTTCTCTCTCCCACTAATGCAGAGTTTTTCTGGCATTTTCTGTTTGAATTTATTCCCCATCTGCAGTATTCCGTTTCCTGCTTATGCTCATTTATTGATTTGACATTAATTAGATTAGGTAGATATGGGTTGATGAATTAAAAGATTATTTTTGTATCCTTGTTAATCTGCATACAGATGTGTTTACATTAATAAATACTTTGTATCTTTGATACAGATAAAATACTCCCTATTTGGGAGTGCAAAGGATGCAGGGAGCTCTCGCTACTGTCTCAGTGAATGGACAAAGCCTTTTCCAGGTGTACACAATCTCTTCTTGCCTATTGCAGAAAGGACTGTGTTGCACAGTCTGACACCAATCTCCCAGTCTCAGGACATCGATGAGCTGCTATGTACATTTTGTATTACGCTAGTTTTCAGTGTCTGTTCCAAAGTGGTTTTGACAATAAACAGTAATATCCTAGATACACATTAGCCACTCACTAGCCCTAAGCCTTAAAGATGAGCAATGATTACACAAGTTATTATAGGGCACTAACCCAAACCAAAGTGCCATTTGCCAATTCAGATTAAAATCAGATGGGATTACGTTACGCAATAAAAGTGGAAATACTGAAGCAGATTTGAAGTAAGATGCTGAGAAATTATTCTCAGTAAATTTGGCCAAGTTCCGTATCCACTTCATTTTGCAACCAGCAGAGCGCAGTGATGTACCATGTGCCTCGGCTACGCTGTGATGTGAGCAGTGATGTACCATGTGCCTTGGCTAGGCTGTGATGTACACTGTGATGTGAGCAGTGATGTACCATGTGCCTCGGCTACGCTGTGATGTACACTGTGATGTGAGCAGTGATGTACCATGTGCCTCGGCTACGCTGTGATGTACACTGTGATGTGAGCAGTGATGTACCATGTGCCTCGGCTACGCTGTGATGTACACTGTGATGTGAGCAGTGATGTACCATGTGCCTCGGCTACGCTGTGATGTACACTGTGATGTGAGCAGTGATGTACCATGTGCCTCGGCTACGCTGTGATGTACACTGTGATGTGAGCAGTGATGTACCATGTGCCTTGGCTAGGCTGTAGCAGGTAGGGAGCAGGATGGGGGACCTTTGTACCAGCTAGTTAGTATGTTATACAGCTAGTTAGTATGTTAAACAGCTAGTTAGTATGTTAAACATAAATGTTCCCAAGTAACTTGAGAGCTCTGATTATTCATATTTTACATTCGGTAAGGTTGACCTTAATTTCAAGTAGGTTTCTGATCTGAACAAGTGTGGTTTAATGACTCATTTCAGACTTTTGAAAATGTGAACAAAACATTAAAACGTAAAATCTTACAGCGTAGAAGGAGCCAATTCAGTCCACTGTCTCTGTGCTGATTCTTTGATCCTGCTCTTTCCCATAGGCCCACCTGCTATTTATCTTTATTTAAAAAATTTTTTTTATTGGATTTTTAAATTTTAGTTTACGAAACTTTGCATCCGATTTTTATAGTTTATGCTGTTCTAATGTACGTACAATCTTTCTTGACATTTCCTCTCCCCCTCTTCCCCCCCCCCCCCCCCCCCCCCCTTGCCATCCCCCTCTTTCGTTCTGGATGTTCTGTTCTGGAGTTCCTGTTTCCCCCCCACCTTCCTTCCATCTGTGGTTTCTGTTGGAGGCCTTGTGGGTCCGGGGGCGGGGCTTACCTCCCCCCCACCCCCCCATGCCTCTCCTGTGGTTCCCTTGAGTTTCCTCTCCCCCCCCCCCTCCCCTTCTCTTAGTGTTGTGTATCTCTGTCTGTTCTCACTCTTTCCCGAGTCGCTGTTGGACTCCAACAGATCTTGGAACAGGTCGACGAACTGCCCCTGTGTTTGAGGAAGCCTTCTTCCGGCCCTTGGATGGAGAAATTCCGCCAGGTGTGCCAGCCAGTCCGCAGCTGTGGGTAGTGCTGCTGATTGCCAGCCGAGCAAGATTCTCCGGCGTGCCATTAAGGAAGCGAAAGCCAGGGCATCACCCCTCTACCCCCCCGCGTGTAACCCTGGCTGCTCCGATACCCCGAAGATTGACATCTGCTATTTATTAATTTTAATGGATCATTATCAGCTGCTGATTTTTTAAAAATAGTTACTTAGCGTATTAATTAAAATCTAGTGATGTGATAACATGAGCAGCTGTATGGGAGGAGGGAAATGAATAGATGTTTGATGTATAATATTGCTGACGTGATGTATCCTCCGCTGGTCTCACGGTAGCATGGTGGTTAGCATCAATGCTTCACAGCTCCAGGGTCCCAGGTTCAATTCCCGGCTGGGTCACTGTCTGTGTGGAGTCTGCACGTCCTCCCCGTGTGTGCGTGGGTTTCCTCCGGGTGCTCCGGTTTCCTCCCACAGTCCAAAGATGTGCGGGTTAGGTGGATTGGCCATGCTAAATTGCCAAGGTTAATGGGGGGATTGTTGGGTTACGGGTATACGGGTTACGTGGGGTTAAGTAGGGTGATCATTGCTCGGCACAACATCGAGGGCCGAGGGGTCTGTTGTGTGCTGTACTGTTCTGTGTTCTGGTCACTCTGTAATAATGCGATCGGCACCATGTGCTCATCATATTCAGGATCTGCGGCCATTGCTGTTGAAATATGACAGATTAAAGAAGGATTTTGAGCAAAATGTTTGCTTAATAATGTTTATTCAAAGTACAGAGAAACACGTAATAGTTTTTTTCCCCCAGTGATACAGAAATCATTACCCTACCAGTGAGGTCGGCCCCCGTGTAATTTGCTTGTTATTTTACAGAAGTGTGTGGATAAAGTGTGAATTTTAAACTCTCAGCTTTGATATTTTTCCCATCAGAGAGAGGTTCCTTCTGCTGTTTTGATAATTTTGCTGAATTGGGGTGGGAGAAGTCAGTGATTGGTTTGACAGGTGATTATGTAGATTGAGAATGGGTGTAGACTGCTGTCATTGGGCTCGAGTTGGCAATGTGCTCCGTGATCTCCGGGCTACACAACAGGGCACGAGGGTGAGAGGAGAGCACCGAACCACTGCTGAGATAGCAGCAAAGAAAAATAATCAAATATTTGTTATTGCTGAGAGGTTACTGCAGGGTTGACTCAATCTCCGAACGTTTTGAGTATGCCAGAATCCACGCAAATTAATTCCAGTTACCAACAAAATTATTCAACTATTCGTAATTCGTCGATAGGGAAAATGTACCTTTATTTCTGTAGGGGATGGAATGGGATAAAACGTAAAAACAGAATCTGCTCCTCTGTTTCCTGAACACTTAGTAATGGTCACAGAAGGAAGAGTTCCTTGAACCAGCATTTCTGCAGAAAAATATCTATTATTTTTTCCTTTGTTTTTTTCAATGAGGCATTTTAATGGCCGTCAAAATGATGATGGAAATTCTGATAAATCAGGAGAAACTGTTTCCTTTGATAACCAAAGGTGCAGAACCAGAGGAGAGAATGTGGAGGATTTTCCTTACACAAGGCACTGCCTGAAAGGCTGGCGGAAGCAGATTCAATAATAACTTTCAAAAGGGGAATTGTAGAGCTCCGGGAAGAGAAAAAATGGCAGGTCTATGGGGAAAGATCAGGGGAGTGGGAAAGAGAAGGGGAGTGGGTCTAATTAGATAGCTCTTTCACAGATGGGGCCTCACGGTAGCATGGTGGTTAGCATCAATGCTTCACAGCTCCAGGGTCCCAGGTTCGATTCCCGGCTGGGTCACTGTCTGTGTGGAGTCTGCACGTCCTCCCCGTGTGTGCGTGGGTTTCCTCCGGGTGCTCCGGTTTCCTCCCACAGTCCAAAGATGTGCGGGTTAGGTGGATTGGCTATGCTAAATTGCCCGTAGTGTAAGGTTAATGGGGGGATTGTTGGGTTATGGGTTACGTGGGTTTAAGTAGGGTGATCATTGCTCGGCACAACATCGAGGGCCGAAGGGCCTGTTCTGTGCTGTACTGTTCTATGTTCTATGTTCTAGAGGTGGAAACAGGATCAATGGGCCAAATGGCCTCCTTTTGGGTCGTATTATTGATTGATTTTCTGAAGCAAGACTCTACCTGAGCCAGGCTGTTTCTCTCAGATCCACAGGGAAAACTCACTGACCCCTGGAGGAAGTGTGAAAAACCAAATCAGTGAATCCAGCTTTGGATTGGAATAGTGGGAAATGCACCAATTTGTTGATCCTTCCGCCTCCTGTAAGGACTGACCACCTCCCCAATCTGACAGCATTTCATCTTCACCCACAAGAGGATAACCTCACCGTGACCTTCCCTATGGACTCTTGTTACCGAGCTGTTTGATGTAGACTTGTATGTGGTTCAATTACTACTTTCATTAGTGTTGATGTATTATTTACAGGGGTGTGTGTGTATCACAGATTCCATTTCCTATTGTCAAAGGTTCCATGCTTTCTGTGGCTATAAATATGGAGTTGCGGAATATGGAGATCTGGGAGTTCATAAATATGAGTGACTTGCTGAAAAAACTTCCCATTCCCTGAATTAGTTCAGATCTGGGTTAGTTAACAAAATCATGTTGAGGCTAAAAGGGGTAAATTATGGGGATAGGCTGCACATATCAGCGAGTATAGAAGATTAAAGGGTAATTTAATTAACATGTTTCAGCTGACTAAAGGATTCAATGAGTTGATCAAGAAAAACTGATCATTTCCTCTGATATATTTGAGAACAAGGGCTGTTCGGGGATGATCTCTGGAAGCATCTTCCTCACACAAAGGGATGTGGAAATTTGGAACCCTCTTCCCAAAAAAAAGGTTGGGGTCAATAAATAATTTTCAAACTGACGAAGGGATATGGAATAAAGCTGGGTAGATGGAATTAAGATGGAGTTAAGGTCGAGGAGCTGGGTAGATGGAGTTTAGGTCGAGGGGCTGGGTAGATGGAGTTTAGGTCGAGGGGCTGGGTAGATGGAGTTTAGGTAGAGGGGCTGGGTAGATGGAGTTTAGGTCGAGGGGCTGGGTAGTTGGAGTTAAGGTCGAGGGGCTGGGTAGATGGAGTTTAGGTAGAGGGGCTGGGTAGATGGAGTTTAGGTAGAGGGGCTGGGTAGATGGAGTTTAGGTCGAGGGGTTGGGTAGATGGAGTTAAGGTCGAGGGGCTGGGCAGATGGAGTTTAGGTGGAGGAGCTGGGTAGATGGAGTTTAGGTCGAGGGGCTGGGTAGATGGAGTTTAGGTAGAGGGGCTGGGTAGATGGAGTTAAGGTCGAGGGGCTGGGCAGATGGAGTTTAGGTGGAGGAGCTGGGTAGATGGAGTTAAGGTCGAGGAGCTGGGTAGATGGAGGTTTAGGTCGAGGAGATGGTAGATGGAGTTTAGGTAGAGGGGCTGGGTAGATGGAGTTAGATAGAGGAGCTGGGTAGATGGAGTTTAGGTCGAGGAGATGGGTAGATGGAGTTAAGGTCGAGGGGCTGGGTAGATGGAGTTTAGGTGGAGGAGCTGGGCAAATGGAGTTTAGGTCGAGGAGATGGGTAGATGGAGTTTAGGTAGAGGGGCTGGGTAGATGGAGTTAAGGTCGAGGGGCTGGGTAGATGGAGTTAAGGTCGAGGGGCTGGGTAGATGGAGTTAAGGTCGAGGGGCTGGGTAGATGGAGTTTAGGTCGAGGAGCTGGGTAGATGGAGTTAAGGTCGAGGGGTTGGGTAGATGGAGTTTAGGTCGAGGGGCTGGGTAGATGGAGTTTAGGTGGAGGAGCTGGACAGATGGAGTTTAGGTCGAGGGGCTGGGTAGATGGAGTTTAGGTCGAGGGGCTGGGTAGATGGAGTTAAGGTCGAGGAGCTGGGTAGATGGAGTTTAGGTCGAGGGGCTGGACAGATGGAGTTTAGGTCGAGGGGCTGGGTAGATGGAGTTTAGGTCGAGGGGCTGGGTAGATGGAGTTAAGGTCGAGGAGCTGGGTAGATGGAGTTTAGGTGGAGGAGCTGGGCAGATGGAGTTAAGGTCGAGGGGCTGGGTAGATGGAGTTAAGGTCGAGGAGCTGGGTAGATGGAGTTAAGGTCGAGGGGCTGGGTAGATGGAGTTTAGGTCGAGGAGCTGGGCAGATGGAGTTTAGGTCGAGGGGCTGGGTAGATGGAGTTAAGGTCGAGGGGCTGGGCAGATGGAGTTTAGGTCGAGGGGCTGGGTAGATGGAGTTTAGGTCGAGGGGCTGGGTAGATGGAGTTTAGGTAGAGGGGTTGGGCAGATGGAGTTTAGGTGGAGGAGCTGGGCAGATGGAGTTTAGGTCGAGGGGCTGGGTAGATGGAGTTAAGGTCGAGGGGCTGGGTAGATGGAGTTTAGGTCGAGGGGCTGGGCAGATGGAGTTAAGGTCGAGGAGCTGGGTAGATGGAGTTAAGGTCGAGGGGCTGGGTAGATGGAGTTAAGGTCGAGGGGCTGGGTAGATGGAGTTAAGGTAGAGGGGCTGGGTAGATGGAGTTTAGGTCGAGGGGCTGGGCAGATGGAGTTAAGGTCGAGGGGCTGGGCAGATGTAGTTTAGGTAGAGGGGCTGGGTATATGGAGTTAAGGTCGAGGAGCTGGGTAGATGGAGTTAAGGTCGAGGAGCTGGGTAGATGGAGTTAAGGTCGAGGAGCTGGGTAGATGGAGTTAAGGTAGAGGAGCTGGGTAGATGGAGTTTAGGTAGAGGGGCTGGGTAGATGGAGTTAAGGTCGAGGAGCTGGGTAGATGGAGTTTAGGTCGAGGGGCTGGGTAGATGGAGTTTAGGTCGAGGGGCTGGGTAGATGGAGTTTAGGTCGAGGGGCTGAGTAGATGGAGTTAAGGTCGAGGGGCTGGGTAGATGGAGTTTAGGTCGAGGGGCTGGGTAGATGGAGTTTAGGTCGAGGGGCTGGGTAGATGGAGTTTAGGTCGAGGGGCTGGGCAGATGGAGTTAAGGTCGAGGAGCTGGGCAGATGGAGTTAAGGTCGAGGGGCTGAGTAGATGGAGTTAAGGTCGAGGGGTTGGGTAGATGGAGTTTAGGTCGAGGGGCTGGGTAGATGGAGTTAAGGTCGAGGGGCTGGGTAGATGGAGTTAAGGTCGAGGAGCTGGGTAGATGGAGTTAAGGTCGAGGGGCTGGGTAGATGGAGTTAAGGTTGAGGGGCTGGGTAGATGGAGTTAAGGTCGAGGGGCTGGGTAGATGGAGTTTAGGTCGAGGGGCTGGGTAGATGGAGTTAAGGTCGAGGAGCTGGGTAGATGGAGTTAAGGTCGAGGGGCTGGGTAGATGGAGTTAAGGTCGAGGGGCTGGGTAGATGGAGTTAAGGTCGAGGGGCTGGGTAGATGGAGTTAAGGTCGAGGAGCTGGGTAGATGGAGTTAAGGTCGAGGGGCTGGGTAGATGGAGTTAAGGTCGAGGAGCTGGGTAGATGGAGTTAAGGTCGAGGAGCTGGGTAGATGGAGTTAAGGTCGAGGAGCTGGGTATATGGAGTTTAGGTAGAGGAGCTGGGTAGATGGAGTTAAGATGGAGTTATGGCAGAGGTTAGCTGCGATCAAATGGAATGTTGGAACAGGCAGAGGGATCTGAATGGATTTGTTCCTTAGTTACTGCCATTATACATGGGAAGAATGTGCAGTGATAACCGTCTCCTTCATCCCATCAGTCAGCAAAAGCAAAATGTTTTGCTAATAATTGTGAGTCAGGGTTGACTCATTGGGGGAGTTTGGATTAAGAATTTGGGCATAAAACAATTGAGAAAATTCAATGGACATATGATGCCAAACCAGTTAATAAAATCCACATGAGTCTGTAGCAGCGGTGGGCAATCCCCCCCAGGGGCCGCATGCGGTCCTTCTGCATTCTGAGTGCGGCCAACCAGACATTTTGTTGACTGTTGCCCATCCACAGAATAAGAACTAGGAGCAGGAGTCGGCCATCTGGCCCCTCGAGCCTGCTACGCCATTCAATGAGATCATGGCTGATCTTTTGTGGACTCAGCTCCACTTTCCGGCCCGAACACCATAACCCTTAATCCCTTTATTCTTCAAAAAACTATCTATCTTTATCTTAAAAACATTCAATGAAGGAGCCTCAACTGCTTCACTGGGCAAGGAATTCCATAGATTCACAACCCTTTGGGTGAAGAAGTTCCTCCTAAACTCAGTCCTAAATCTGTTTCCCCTTATTTTGAGGCTATGCCCCCTAGTTCTGCTTTCACCCCCCAGTGGAAACAACTTGCCCGCATCTGTCCAATCTATTCCCTTCATAATTTTATCTGTTTCTATAAGATCCCCCCTCATCCTTCTAAATTCCAATGAATACATCCCAGTCTACACAACCTCTCCTCATAATCCAACCCCCTCAACTCTGGGATTAACCTAGTGAATCTCCTCTGCACACCCTCCAGCGCCAGTACATCCTTTCTCAGATAAGGAGACCAAAACTGAACACAATACTCCAGGTGTGGCCTCACTAACACCTTATACAATTGCAGCATAACCTCCCTAGTCTTAAACTCCATCCCTCTAGCAATGAAGGACAACATTCCATTTGCCTTCTGAATCGCCTGTAAACTAACTTTTTTGGACTCATACACTAGCACACCCAGGTCTCTCTGCACAGCAGCATGTATTAATATTTTATCATTTAAATAATAATCCCATTTGCTGTTATTCCTTCCAAAATGTATAACCTCACATTTGTCAACCTTGTATTCCATCTGCCAGACCCTAGCCCATTCACTTAACCTATCCAAATCCCTCTGCAGAATTCCAGTATCCTCTGCACTTTTGCTTTACCACTCATCTTAGTGTCGTCTGCAAACTTGGACACATTGCACTTGGTACCCAACTCCAAATCATCTATGTAAATTGTGAACAATTGTGGGCCCAACACTGATCCCTGAGGGACACCACTAGCTACTGATTGCCAACCAGAGAAACACCCATTAATCCCTACTCTTTGCTTTCTACAGTGTTGCCACATTCCGCTGGTTTCCATCCAGGTAGTTTTTTTTCCCTCCTTGTGTGACTGAGGTTATTCACAGGTACAGCGAGGGTGAGTGAAGTGAGGTGAGTGCTGATTGCTCACAACATTGACTGTGAGAGCCGTGCGTCCTCTCTGTGTCCAAAGTGTAAATATTTAATTTGTTTTTAACACGAAGTTCAAGATTGGGTCACTGTCTGTGCGGAGTCTGCACGTTCTCCCTGTGTCTGCATGGGGTTCCTCCGGGTGCTCCGGTTTCCTCCCACTGTCCGAGGACGTGCAGGTTGGGTGGATTGGCCATGGTGAATTGTTCTTGGTGGCCAAGGGGGTTGGGAGGGGTTGTTGGATTGCAGGGAGGTGGTGGAGGTGAGGGCTTGAGTGGGTCGTTGTGGACTCGATGGGCCGAGTGGCCTCCTTTTGCACTGTATGTTCTATGTATGTGCTTCATTTATTTTTATAAACCTCATTGCTGTCCATACTGTTGTTCTTTTATAAAACTTTTGATTTTGTAAGTATGTATATCTGTTCATGGTTTGCTTTGGTAAGTAAGTTAATTAAAACTGTTCTAATGGGACAATTAGAGAGTCAACAAAGAGTTTTTTCACGAAATG
Source organism: Scyliorhinus canicula (assembly GCF_902713615.1). Lineage (NCBI taxonomy): Eukaryota > Metazoa > Chordata > Chondrichthyes > Carcharhiniformes > Scyliorhinidae > Scyliorhinus > Scyliorhinus canicula. Next base: position 159,765,252 of record NC_052159.1, read on the forward strand.
GAAAATGTTTTTTTTTGAAGTATAGTCACTCTGTCATTCTCGGGAAATACAATAGTCAACTTGTACAAAACAAGTTTTCACAAAAAGAAATGAGTAAATGACCAGATTATATGTTTTTGTGATGTTGTTTGAGGGAGAAATATTGGCTGGACAGCGAGGAGTGCACGGTTCTTCAAAATGTGCCCAGCGGTATTTATCTCCATCTGAGGGAAGGCAGACGGCACCTGGGTATAATGTTTCAGCATGTAAACAGCTGTGTGGCACTTCCTCACTACGGCACTACATTTCAGGTAAAAGCAAATTACTACGGATGCGGAATCTGAAACACAAATTGAAAATACTGGACAATCTCAGCAGGTCCGACAGCATCTGTGGAGAGAGAAGGGAGCTAACGTTTTGGACCTGGATGACTTTGTCAAAGCGAGAACTGGAAATAGGGTCAGATTTATACTGTGGGGGAGGGGGGGGGGGGAGGGAGCGAAGGGGCTGGATAGAGGCCCAGGGATAGGTGGAGATTGACATAGGTGTCGTGGACAGAAAGATGAAGGGAATGTGAACAGTGGTGATTAAGGCTAAGAAGGGAGCTGATAGTGGTGCAGAAAGAGATTAGAATGTGCAAATGGCAGAACGAAGATCAGCAGCATGGCAAAGGGCAACTAGGAACAAATGGCCCAAATGGGGTGGGGGGAAGGGGGTACAATGGTGAGGGAAAAACAGATTGATGGAAGAAAGGAAAATAAGGAGAGAAATAAAAATGGTTGGAGGTGAAGGTGGAGGAGACATACATTAACAGCGTTCAAAAGGCATCTCGACTAATACGTGGAGGAAGTGCTGATGGTTTTGTCCATGGGTAGTACCATGACTGGTACAGGCTTGGAGGGCTGAAGGCCCTGTTCCTGTGCTGTATTGTTCTTTGAAAAAAATAATCTAATAATATATAAATGATTAAGCATTTTCTATAACCTGTTACAAAATATTCGGCGTGTATCAGATGTATTTAATTTGATTCATACGGTCACGGTTAGTGTACCAGCCCAGATTTCAATCTCAACCCCCCCCCCCCCGAGATAAAGGAGGACCTCTCGTGACCCCCCACTCACCCGCCCCAGTTTCCCATCCCTGGTTTATCAGGAAAAGCAAAATCCTGCAGGTGCTGGAAATTTGAAATAAAAACAGAAAAAGCTGGAAATGTTGGGCGGGTCAGGCAGCGTGTGTGGAGACAGAAACAAAGTTGGTCTCCAGTTCAAATGACTCGTCTTCATTGGAATTTTATTTTGTTTTCAAAGTAAATTCAAACAAGTTGAATCTGATCCCAAATTATTTTAAAGTGAGGCTAAATCTCGCAGTTTTCAGCAAAGCTTTGCATCCAGCCTGGGATCAACATTAACCCAGTGATTCAGAATCACTGAATATGTTATCATGTGAGGTGAATTCCATTGTGTTCTGGACCGATGGATGATCAGATTTTGCAATGAACTTGTTTTTATTGGTTACATAGCTCCCAACAATAGCAAAATACAATAACCTTAACATCGGACAGCTCCACCCAACACAACATTACTTTGACAATTCACTGACTCGAAGCTTGCAGGATATCTACTTTCCTTCAGAAATCGCTGGCTAACCGCCCTCTAATGATGTTGCTGGTTAGTGATATTGGTTAGCAATGAGAGGATCCAACTAACACTTCCTCCCTAAAGGCCTCTGCTTTATCTTTATATCAGTGTTTTTCAAACTAGTTTGCCCGGGACCCAATTTTGCCAACAGGCCGACGTTCATGACCCACCATTTTCACTTATCTTTATTGTCATAATTTTGTCACAAGTAGGTTTACATTAATACTGCAATCAAGTTACTGCGAAAAGCCCCTAGTCGCCACACTCTGGCGCCTGAGGGAGAATTCAGAATGTCCAATTCATCTAACCTGCACGTCTTTGGACTGTGGGAGGAAACGGGGAAACCCACGCAGGCACGGGGAGATCGTGCAGACTCCGCACAGACATTGACCCAAGCCGGGAATCGAACCTGGGACCCAGGAGCTGTGAAGCAACAGTGCTAGCCACTGTGCTACTGTGCTGCTGTGCCACCTGTAATGTGACAGGCGAGCCCACTTGCTTTGTTATTCAATGTTACATTTCTGATAATGATTTCAGCTGATGATATAAGATCTCACTATATCCGTTGAAAGCAATAAAGAGGTTTGATCTCAAACTCGCTACGCTTAGTCTTCAAATGTCTTGGTAGTTTTGAGGGTTTTAAACTTCCATTTGCCAGTACTTCCTTGCATATAACACACATGAACTTTGCATCGGCACAATTCATAACCCCACACCTCAAATAATCATCTTTCTGTTTTCAGCTTCTTCATAGGTTGCTCACCAGAGGCCCTGGAGTTCACACCGACACAGCTGGCAGCTACAAGAATGGAGGAATATCTCTCTCCCGCCCAGAACACGTGACGTCAGCGTACGGGGTGCGTGACCTGCTCTCTGCCGCCGCTTCTGGAGAGGAGACTTCATTGATTTTAAAATAAAATCAGTCCCTGGATCAGCGTATTGATGTGTGGAGGAGGCAGTCTGCTTCGCTGGGCTTGGGGCCGGCGCACTGCTGAGGAGGGACGTGTGCGCGGGACGGCCGACACTCTTAAAAGCCGGTCGCGGCTGTTTGGGACTACATACCGCGATCGGGCACTCCGCAACACATGACCTCGTGACACTTCCGACACCCGCCACCCTAACCTTAACCCTAACCCATGGGTCGCGACCTTGACTTTATCGCTGAAGGGCAGAGAAAGGAGGGGCTAAAGATAGAACTTTAGGGCAGTGTTCTTCAAAGTCGGGGGTGCGACCCGCGGGTGGGTTGTGGGTGGGTTTCGGGAGGGTCGCGGAGCCGTTGTCCGCGGCGCTCCCGATCGCGCAAATCCCCGCGAAGCAGCCAGCTTTTCATAACACCGGCTGCAAGCGGCCGGGATCATGTAAAAAAAAATTCGGCAGCATTGCACATGCGCGCACGATGATCGGTGCGCATGCGCAAATCGGTCACACATGCGCAGTGCGACCACTACTTTTTTAAACGGTTGCAGCTTTTTTACAAGTTCTGTTGTGGTTTTTATTCATTTATTTTATTCATTTAATTTTTTTTTCATTTATTTTATTCATTTTACTTTTTTTACAAGTTCGGGGGGGGGTGGGGTTTTATTTGATAAAATTTTACAGGAAAAAATGCCAAACTTTGGAAAGTTGGAGACTCCCTACTTTCCAACACTGTAAGGCTTCACCTTCATCCAACAGGTTCCATTGGAGGAGCGTGTACGAAGGCCAAAGGGACCCAAAACCATTTCCTCCATTTTTGTCAGCAGCAAACAAGGTAAGAGAAAATGGTGGGTCGCTCAGGTCGGCCGGCGTGGGTCCTGAAGGTCGGCCGGCATGGGTCGCGAACGTTGGCCGGTTGGTAAAAATGGGTCCCCGGAAAAAAAGTTTGAAGAACACGGCTTTAGGGGATGGTTTGTCTTGTGTTTCACAGCGGGAATAAATGTTACTGTCTGCATGCACATTCACATCTGGAGCTGCGGATGGACTCACTTTGGAGCATCCGCAATGCTGAGGATGTCATGGATAGCACGTATAGCGAGTTGGTCACACCGCAGCTGAAAGTTGCTGAGGGAGATAGAAAATGGGTGACCAAAAGACAGAGCAAGAGTAGGAAGGCAGTGCAGGTGTCCCCTGCGGTCATCTCCCTGAAAAACAGATATACCGCTTTGGATACTGTTGAGCGAGATGGCTCACCAAGGGAAGGCAGCAGCAGCCAGGTTCATGGCACAGTGGCTGGCTCTGCTGCACAGCAGGGCAGGAAGAAAAATGGCAGGGCTATAGTGATAGGGGACTCAATCGTAAGGGGAATAGACAGGCGGCTCTGCGGACGCAATCGAGACTCCAGGATGGTATGTTGCCTCCCTGGTGCAAGGGTCAAGGATGTCTCGGAGCGGCTGCAGGACATTCTGGGGGGTGGGGAGGCTGAACATCCAGCTGTCGTGATGCACATAGGCACCAACGATATAGGTAAAAAACGGGATGAGCTCCTACAAGCTGAATTCAGGGAGTTAGAAGTTAAACTAAAAAGTAGGCCCTCAAAGATAGTAATCTCAGGATTGCTACCTGTGCCACGAGCTAGTCAGAGTAGGAATATCAGGATAGATAGGATGAATGCGTGGCTCAAGAGATGGTGCAAGAGGGAGGGATTCAAATTCCTGGGGGATTGGAACCGGTTCTGGGGGAGGTCATACCAGTACAAACCGGACGGTCTGCACCTGGGCAGGACTGGAACCGATGTCCGAGGGGGTGGGGGGGGGGGGGGGGGGGGGGTGGTGTTTGCTAGAGCTGTTGGGGAGGGTTTAAACTAATGTGGCAGGAGGATGGGAACCGATGCAGGAAGTCGGAAGGTAGTAAAACAGGGACAGAAACAAAAGGCAGTAACGGGGAAAGTGTAAGGCAGAGAAGCCATAGTCAAAAATCAAAAAGGGCGACAATACAAGGTACAGTCACTGAGGGGAGCTCAGTTAATAGGCCCAGTAATACTAAAAGGAATAAAAGGGGAAGTAAAAACATAAATGGTAAGCGACGCGGCAGGTTGTTACATGAAGATATGTGTTCAACGACAAGGAAAATAAGAGAAAAGTGAACATAGAACATAGAACGATACAGCGCAGTACAGGCCCTTCGGCCCTCGATGTTGCACCGACATGGAAAAAATCTAAAGGCCATCTAACCTACACTATGCCCTTATCATCCATATGCTTATCCAATAAACTTTTAAATGCCCCCAATGTTGGCGAGTTCACTACTGTTGCAGGTAGGGCATTCCACGGCCTCACCACTCTTTGCGTAAAAAACCCACCTCTGACCTCTGTCCTATATCTATTACCCCTCAATTTAAGGCTATGTCCCCTCGTGCTAGCCACCTCCATCCGCGGGAGAAGTCTCTCGCTGTCCACCCTATCTAACCCTCTGATCATTTTGTATGCCTCTATTAAGTCACCTCTTAACCTTCTTCTCTCTAACGAAAACAACCTCAAGTCCATCAGCCTTTCCTCATAAGATTTTCCCTCCATACCAGGCAGCATCCTGGTAAATCTCCTCTGCACCCGTTCCAAAGCTTCCACGTCCTTCCTATAATGAGGCGACCAGAACTGTACGCAATACTCCAAATGCGGCCGTACTAGAGTTTTGTACAACTGCAACATGACCTCATGGCTCCGGAACTCAATCCCTCTACCAATAAAGGCCAACACACCATAGGCCTTCTTCACAACCCTATCAACCTGGGTGGCAACTTTCAGGGATCTATGTACATGGACACCGAGATCCCTCTGCTCATCCACACTACCAAGAATTTTACCATTAGCCAAATATTCCGCATTTCTGTTATTCTTTCCAAAGTGAATCACCTCACACTTCTCCACATTAAACTCCATTTGCCACCTCTCAGCCCAGCTCTGCAGCTTATCTATGTCCCTCTGTAACCTGCAACATCCTTCCGCACTGTCTACAACTCCACCGACTTTAGTGTCATCAGCAAATTTACTCACCCATCCTTCCGCGCCCTCCTCTAGGTCATTTATAAAAATGACAAACAGCAACGGCCCCAGAACAGATCCTTGTGGTACGCCACTCGTAACTGAACTCCATTCTGAACATTTCCCATCAACCACCACTCTCTGTCTTCTTTCAACTAGCCAATTTCTGATCCACATCTCTAAATCACCCTCAATCCCCAGCCTCCGTATTTTCTGCAATAGCCGACCGTGGGGAACCTTATCAAACGCTTTACTGAAATCCATATACACCACATCAACTGCTCTACCCTCGTCAACCTGTTCAGTCACCTTCTCAAAGAACTCGATAAGGTTTGTGAGGCATGACCTACCCTTCACAAAACCATGCTGACTGTCCCTAATCATATTATTCCTATCTAGGTGATTATAAATCGTATCTTTTATAATCCTCTCCAAGACTTTACCCACCACAGACGTTAGGCTCACCGGCCTATAGTTACCGGGGTTATCTCTACTCCCCTTCTTGAACAAAGGGACCACATTTGCTATCCTCCAGTCCTCTGGCACTATTCCTGCAGCCAATGATGACCTAAAAATCAAAGCCAAAGGCTCAGCAATCTCTTCCCTGGCTTCCCAGAGAATCCTAGGATAAATCCCATCCGGCCCCGGGGACTTATCTATTTTCACCTTGTCCAGAATTGCCAACACTTCTTCCCTACGCACCTCAATGCCATCTATTCTAATAGCCTGGGTCTCAGCATTCTCCTCCACAATATTATCTTTTTCCTGAGTGAATACTGACGAAAAGTATTCATTTAGTATCTCGCTTATCTCCTCAGCCTCCACACACAACTTCCCACCACTGTCCTTGACTGGCCCTACTCTTACCCTAGTCATTCTTTTATTCCTGACATACCTATAGAAAGCTTTTGGGTTTTCCTTGATCCTACCTGCCAAAGACTTCTCATGTCCCCTCCTTGCTCGTCTCAGCTCTCTCTTTAGATCCTTCCTCGCTTCCTTGTAACTATCAAGCGCCCCAACTGAAACTTCACGCCTCATCTTCACATAGGCCTCCTTCTTCCTCTTAACAAGAGATTCCACTTCTTTGGTAAACCACGGTTCCCTCGCTCGACCCCTTCCTCCCTGCCTGACTGGTACGTACTTATCAAGAACATGCAATAGCTGTTCCTTGAACAAGCTCCACATATCCAGTGTGCCCAACCCTTGCAGCCTACTTCTCCAACCAACACATCCTAAGTCATGTCTAATGGCATCATAATTGCCCTTCCCCCAGCTATAACTCTTGCCCTGCGGGGTATACTTATCCCTTTCCATCACTAACGTAAAGGTCACCGAATTGTGGTCACTGTTTCCAAAGTGCTCACCTACCTCCAGATCTAACACCTGGCCTGGTTCATTACCCAAAACCAAATCCAATGTGGCCTCGCCTCTTGTTGGCCTGTCAACATATTGTGTCAGGAAACCCTCCTGCACACATTGTACAAAGAATGACCCATCTAATGTACTCGAACTATATCTTTTCCAGTCAATATTTGGAAAGTTAAAGTCTCCCATAACAACTACCCTGTTACTTCGCTCTTTTCCAGAATCATCTTCGCCATCCTTTCCTCTACATCTCTAGAACTATTAGGTGGCCTATAGAAAACTCCCAACAGGGTGACCTCTCCTTTCCTATTTCTAACCTCAGCCCATACTACCTCGGAAGAAGAGTCCCCATCTAGCATCCTTTCCGCCACCGTAATACTGTCCTTGACTAGCAGCGCCACACCTCCCCCTCTTTTGCCCCCTTCTCTGAGCTTACTAAAACACCTAAACCCCGGAACCTGCAACAACCATTCCTGTCCCTGCTCTATCCATGTCTCTGAAATGGCCACAACATCGAAGTCCCAGGTACCAACCCATGCTGCCAGTTCCCCTACCTTATTTCGTATACTCCTGGCATTGAAGTAGACACACTTCAAACCACCTACCTGAACACTGGCACCCTCCTGCGAAGTCAAATCTGTGCTCCTGACCTCTATACTCTCAATCTCCCGTACCCCAAAACTACAATCCAGGTTCCCATGCCCCTGCTGAATTAGTTTAAACCCCCCCAAAGAGCACTAACGAATCTCCCCCCCAGGATATTGGTGCCCCTCAGGTTCAGATGTAGACCATCCTGTCTATAGAGGTCCCACCTTCCCCAGAAAGAGCCCCAGTTATCCAGAAATCTGAATCCCTCCCGCCTGCACCATCCCTGTAGCCACGTGTTTAATTGCTCTCTCTCCCTATTCCTCATCTCACTATCACGTGGCACGGGCAACAACCCAGAGATAACAACTCTGTTTGTTCTCGCTCTGAGCTTCCATCCTAGCTCCCTAAAGGCCTGCCTGACATCCTTGTCCCCTTTCCTACCTATGTCGTTAGTGCCAATGTGGACTACGACTTGGGGCTGCTCCCCCTCCCCCTTAAGGACCCGGAAAACACGATCCGAGACATCACGTACCCTTGCACCTGGGAGGCAACATACCAAACGTGAGTCTCTCTCGCTCCCACAAAATCTCCTATCTGTGCCCCTGACTATTGAGTCCCCAATTACTAATGTTCTACTCCTTTCCCCCTTTCCCTTCTGAGCAACAGGGACAGACTCCGTGCCAGAGGCCCGTACCCCATGGCTTACCCCTGGTAAGTCGTCCCCCCCACAAGTATCCAAAACGGTATACTTGTTACTCAGGGGAACGACCGCAGGGGGTCCCTGCACTGACTGCTTCTTCCCAGTCCCTCTTACAGTTACCCATCTATCTCCAGTCTTTGGTGTAACTATTTCCCTGAAGCTCCTATCTATGACCCCCTCTGCCTCCCGAATGATCCGAAGTTCATCCAGCTCAAGCTCCAGGTCCCTAACACGGTTTTTGAGGAGCTGGAGTTGGGTGCACTTCCCACAGATGAAATCAGCAGGGACACTGACGGCGTCCCTCACCTCAAACATTCTGCAGGGGGAGCATTGTACTGCCTTCCCTGACATCACCTCTAGATTTTAAAAAAAAACAAGAAAAAGAAAAAGAAAGGAAGAGCTTACCTGATATTACCTCAAACCCTGCTCCCGCTGAAAGGTAAGCAAATTTAAAGGCACTCACTCACCTTCACGACAGGCCCCTGCTCCCGCTTCCCAACCACCGTGGGGTGGGGGGGTTGGTTAGAGGAAGAGGTAGGGTGGGAAACACTCACGAAGTGTTTCGGGTTTAACTGTCACTTGCCAACAGCCTCTCCACAAACCACCTTCAACTTAGGCTGACCGCACTGCACGTATGCAAATTTCCCCAGAACAGCTGATCAGTAGCTCTGCTCTGCTGCCCTCTGCTGGATCTAAGAGGAAATATAACTTAGGAGAGGTTACTGATCGAGGTGTTAAGATTCAAAACAGAGGTATAAAAGCCAACATAAGTGTACTTTACCTGAATGCTCGTAGTATTCGGAATAAGGTAAATGAGTTGATGCCGCAAATCATCGTGAATGACAATGATTTAGTGGCCATTACTGAAACATGGTTAAAGTCACGACTGGGAGTTAAATATCCAAGGCTATCAAACTATTCGGAAGGACAGAGTGGATGGTAAGGGAGGTGGTGTAGCTCTGTTATTTAAGGATGACATCCGGGCAATAGTAAGGGATGACATTGGTGCTATGGAGGATAAGGTTGAATCCATTTGGGTGGAAATCAGGAATAGTAAGGCGAAAAAGTCATTGATAGGAGTAGTCTATAGGCCACCAAATAGTAACATTATGGTGGGACAGGCAATAAACAAAGAAATAACTGATGCTTGTAGAAATAGTACAGCAGTTATCATGGGGGATTTTAATCTATATGTCGATTGGTTTAACCAGGTCGGTCAAGGCAGCCTTGAGGAGGAGTTTATAGAATGTATCCGCGATAGTTTCCTAGAACAGTATGTAATGGAACTGACGAGGGAACAAGCGGTCCTAGATCTGGTCCTGTGTAATGAGACAGGATTGATTAATGATCTCATAGTTAGGGATCCTCTCTGAAGGAGCAATCACAATATGGTGGAATTTAAAATACAGATGGAGGGCGAGAAGGTAAAATCAAACACTAGTGTTTTGTGTTTAAACAAAGGAGATTACAAGGGGATGAGAGAAGAGCTAGCTACGGTAGACTGGGAGCAAAGACTTTATGGCGAAACAGTTGAGGAATAGTGGAGAACCTTCCAAGCGATTTTTCACAGTGCTCAGCAAAGGTTTATACCAACAAAAAGGAAGGACGGTAGAAAGAGGGAAAGTCGGCCATGGATATCTAAGGAAATAAGGGAGAGTATCAAATTGAAGGAAAAAGCATACAAAGTGGCAAAGATTAGTGGGAGACTAGATGACTGGGAAATCTTTAGGGGGCAAGAGAAAGCTACTAAAAAACCTATAAAGAAGAGTAAGATAGATTATGAGAGTAAACTTGCTCAGAATATAAAAACAGATAGTAAAGGTTTCTGCAAATATATAAAACAAAAAAGAGTGGCTAAGGTAAATATTTGTCCTTTAGAGGATGAGAAGGGAGATTTAATAATGGGAGATGAGGAAATGGCTGAGGAACTGAACAGGTATTTTGGGTCGGTCTTCACAGTGGAAGACACAAATAACATGCCAGCGACTGATAGAAATGAGGCTATGACAGGTGAGGACCTTGAGAGGATTGTTATCACTAAGGAGGAAGTGATAGGCAAGCTAATGGGGCTAAAGGTAGACAAGTCTCCTGGCCCTGATGGAATGCATCCCAGAGTGCTAAAAGAGATGGCTAGGGAAATTGCAAATGCACTAGTGATAATTTACCAAAATTCACTAGACTCTGGGGTGGTCCCGGGGGATTGGAAATTAGCAAACATGACACCACTGTTTAAAAAAGGAGGTAGGCAGAAAGTGGGTAATTATAGGCCAGTGAGCTTAACTTTGGTAGTAGGGAAGATGCTGGAATCTATCATCAAAGAAGAAATAGCGAGGCAACTGGATAGAAATTGTCCCATTGGGCAGACGCAGCATGGGTTCGTAAAGGGCAGGCCGTGCCTAACTAATTTAGTGGAATTTTTTGAGGACATTGCCAGAGTGGTAGATAATGGGGAGCCAATGGATGTGGTATATCTGGATTTCCAGAAAGCCTTTGACAAGGTGCCACACAAAAGGTTGCTGCATAAGATAAAGATGCATGGCATTAAGGGTAAAGTAGTAGCATGGATAGAGGATTGGTTAATTAATAGAAAGCAAAGAATGGGGATTAATGGGTGTTTCTCTGGTTGGCAATCAGTAGCTAGTGGTGTTCCTCATGGATCAGTGTTGGGCCCACAATTGTTCACAATTTACATAGATGATTTGGAGTTGGGGACCAAGTGCAATGTGTCCAAGTTTGCGGACGACACTAAGATGAGTGGTAAAGCAAAAAGTGCAGAGGATACCGGAAGTCTGCAGAGGGATTTGGATAGGTTAAGTGAATGGGCTAAGGTCTGGCAGATGGCATACAATGTTGACAAGTGTGAGGTTATCCATTTTGGTAGGAATAACAGCAAAAGGGGTTATTATTTAAATAATAAAATATGAAAATATGCTGCTGTGCAGAGAGACCTGGGTGTGCTCATGCATGAGTCGCAAAAAGTTGGTTTACAGGTGCAACAGGTGATTAAGGCGGCAAATAGAATTATGTCCTTCATTGCTAGAGGGATGGAGTTTAAGACTAGGGAGGTTATGCTGCATTGTATAAGGTGTTAGTGAGGCCACACCTGGAGTATTGTGTTCAGTTTTGGTCTCCTTACTTGAGAAAGGGCGTACTGGCACTGGAGGGTGTGCAGAGGAGATTCACGAGGTTAATCCCAGAGCTGAAGGGGTTGAATTACGGGGAGAGGTTGAGTAGACTGGGTCTGTACTCGTTGGAATTCAGAAGGATGAAGGGGGATTTTATAGAAACATATAAAATTATGAAGGGAATAGATAGGATAGATGCGGGCAGGTTGTTTCCACTGGCGGGTGAAAGCAGAACTAGGGGGCATAGCCTCAAAATAAGGGGAAATAGATTTAGGACTGAGTTTAGGAGGAACTTCTTCACCCAAAGGGTTGTGAATCTATGGAATTCTTTGCCCAGTGAAGCAGTTGAGGCTCCTTCATTAAATGTTTTTAAGATAAAGATAGATAGTTTTTTGAAGAATAAAGGGATTAAGGGTTATGGTGTTTGGGCCGGAAAGTGGAGCTGATTCCACAAAAGATCAGCCATGATCTCATTGAATGGCGGAGCAGGCTCGAGGGGCCAGATGGCCTACTCCTGCTCCTAGTTCTTATGTTCTTATCCCATTCACCCCGCATTCTTGCTGGTTAGTGATGTTGTCTCGCTAGTTAGTGATGTTACTGGTGTGGTGATGTTGTCTCACTGGCAGTGACATTGCTGTGTATTGATATTGCTGGTTATTGATGTTGTCTTGCTGGTTTGCGATGTTGCTGATTAGTAATGTTGCCTTGCTGGTTAATGATGTTGCTGGTTAGTGATGTTGTCACATTGGTTAGTGATGTTGTCTCTCTGGTTAGTGATGTTGCTTGTTAGTGATGTTGTTTCGTTGGTTAGTGATGTTGTTGGTTGGTGATGTCATGCTGGTTAGTAATGTTGTCATGTTGGTTAGTGATTATGTCTCTCTGGTTAGTGATGTTGTCACGCTGGTTAGTGTTGTCACGCTGGTTAGTGATGTCACGCTGGTTAGTGTTGTCACGTTGGTTCGTGATATTGTCTCTCTGGTTAGTGATGTTGCTTGAAAGTGATGTTTTCTCACTGGTTATTGATGTTGTTTCGATGGTTAGTGATGTAGCTGGTTCGTGATGTTGCTGGATGGTGATGTTGCTGGATGGCGATATTTTCTCTCTGGCAAGTGAAGTTGCTGGTTGGTGATATTGTCTCTCTGGTCAGTGATGTTGCTAGTGTTGGTGATATTGTCCCACTGGTTAGTGATGTTGTTGGTTAGTGATGTTGTTGGTTAGTGATGTTGTTGGTGTTGGTGATGTTGATTCACTGGTTAGTGATGTAGCTGGTTAGTGATGTTGCTGGTGTTGGTGATGTTGTCACGTTGGTTAGTGATGTTGTCTCTCTGGTTAATGATGTTGCTCATTGGTGATGTTGTTTTGCTGGTTAGTGATGCTGCTGATTAGTGAAGTTGTCACGCTGGTTAATGATGTTGTCACGCTGGTTAGAGATGTTGCTGGTTGGTGATGTTGTCTCGCTGGTTAGTGATGTTGCTGGTTAGTGATGTTGTTTCGCTGGTTAGTGATGTTGTTGGTTAGTGATGTTGTTGATGTTGGTGATGTTGTCTCGCTGGTTAGTGATCTTGTCTCTCTGGTTTGTGATGTTGCTGGTTGGTGATGTTGTCATACTGGTTAGTGGTGTCACGCTGGTTAGTGATGTTGTCACGCTGGTTAGTGATGTTGTCATGTTGATTAGTGATTTTGTCTCGCTGGTTAGTGATGTCACATTGGTTAGTGATGTTGTCTCTCTGGTTAGTGATGTTGCTTGAAAGGGATGTTGTTTCACTGGTTAGTGCTGTTGTTGGTGTTGGTGATGTTGTCTCGTTGGTTATGGATGTTGTTTTGCTGGTTAGTGATGTAGCTGGTTAGTGATGTTGCTGGTTGGTGATATTGTCTCTCTGGTTAGTGATGTTGCTGGTTGGTGATATTGTCTCTCTGGTTAGTGATGTTGCTGGTTGGTGATATTGTCTCTCTGGTTCGTGATGTTGCTGGTTGGTGATATTGTCTCTCTGGCTAGTGATGTGGCTGGTGTTGCTGATATTGTCCTGCTGGTTAGTGATGTTGTCACGTTGGTTAGTGATGTTTTCTCTCTGGTTAGTGATGTTGCTCATTAGTGAGGTTGTTTTGCTGGTTAGTGATGTTGTTGGTGTTGGTGATGTTGTTTCGCTAGTTAGTGATGTTGTCACGCTGGTTAGTGATGTTGTCTCTCTGGTTAGTGATGTAGCTGGTTAGTGATGTTGTTGGTGTTGGTGATGTTGTCACGCTGGTTAGTGATGTTGTCTCTCTGGTTAGTGATGTTGTTTTGCTGGTTAGTGATGTTGTTGGTTGGTGATATTGTCTCTCTGGTTAGTGATGTTGCTGGTTAGTGATGTTGTCTCGCTGGTTAGTGATGTTGCTCATTAATTATATTGTTTCGCTGGTTAGTGAAGTTGCTGGTTGGTGATATTGTCTCTCTGGTTAGTGATGTTGTTGGTATTGGTGATATTGTCCCGCTGGTTGGTGATATTGTCTCACTGCGCTGGTTAGTGATGTTGCCGGTTAGTGATGTTGCTCATTAATTATATTGTTTAGCTGGTTAGTGAAGTTGCTGGTTGGTGATATTGTCTCTCTGGTTAGTGATGTTGTTGGTATTGGTGATATTGTCCCGCTGGTTGGTGATATTGTCTCACTGCGCTGGTTAGTGATGTTGCCGGTTAGTGATGTTGCTCATTAATTATATTGTTTCGCTGGTTAGTGAAGTTGCTGGTTGGTGATATTGTCTCTCTGGTTAGTGATGTTGTTGGTATTGGTGATATTGTCCCGCTGGTTGGTGATATTGTCTCACTGCGCTGGTTAGTGATGTTGCTGGTTAGTGATGTTATTGGTTAGTGATGTTGCTCATTAGTGATGTTGTCCCACTGGTTGGTGATGTTGTCATGCTGATTAGTGATGTTGCTGGTTAGTGATGTTGTCATGCTGGTTAGTGATGTTGCTGGTTAGTGATGGTGTCTCACTAGTTAGTGACATTGCTGGTGTTGGTGATGATCTTTTCTGTTTCTCTAGCTCCGGTGTAAGCTGAATATGGCATCTGTTCATTCTCATTTTCTCAAGGTTTTGTCTCAAGTGATGTGTGATCTTGAAGTCTCAGCTTCACCAGGGACATCTGTGGGTCCCTGGTATTCATGATTGAATCAAGCATGTGTACAGTTTGTCCTTTCAATAACTCAGGCAACAATTTGACATTCTTGGTGAGGTGTTGATCTTTGAGTACTTGTCTTGCTTTATCCTGGTTGCTTGGAGGGTATCTCTTGCTCAGAGAGGTGCTGGAACCTTTCTTCTATTCAAAGCTTTGCAAGTTTTTTCCTGTCAGTGCTGTGTGGTGTAGATTGAGTGACAATATGGTGAGGCTTGGGCCTTAGTTGGTGCCTCAGTCTTTCATGCGGGTTCTGTGTCTTTCTATAAACCTTCCACCAAGGGGAGAAGTTTCTTCCCGTCTACTCTATCTGTGCCCCTCAATATTATACATCACAATCAGCCTCTCAGTCTCCTCTGCTCCAAGGAAGACAATCTCAGTCTATCCAATCTCTCTTCAGAGACCTGAAGCTCTTTTAAAAAGTACCCGGATCTGCATCTTATGTGTTTGAAGCTGGGAGGTGGTGGCAGAGGAAGTCAGCGCTTCCAGTCTCACAAGGAGGCAGCTGGTGATCCAAAGCGGTGGAGGTCACGGAGAGGGTCAGAGAGCCAGGGAGGGCTCCACAGGCCACGGTGCAGGTGTCCTCTGGGTGGGGTGAGCTCTGCTGATCCCCTGCTTCCTCTGCAATGGGGAGGTGCTTCTGAGGAGCGCCAACACCTGGTGGGCCCCTGATTGAGCTTGGCCACGCCCATCCCCTTGATGATACAGCTGGGGTACGAGGGTGTCCAGAGGGGCGGCCTGGGTGGGCCCCCAGGTGACCAGAGGCTCTCTGAGCATTCACAGGACACACTCAGCACTCAGCAGTGTGAGCAGCCAGGAGCCTGTGAGCAGCAATGGGCTGCGTTTAATAGACAGACGGCAGCAGTGGGGGTCTGAGCCAGGCCACCCCCATCCCGAGGGGAACACCCAAAATCCACGGATTTGGCATCAACATTTTGGGAGCATTATTGAGAATTTTCCTCCCCTCTCGCTCCCCCTCAGCACCCATGATGCCCAGGCCCCACTTGTGAATACTTGCACCAATTCGCAGAGGGCAGAGCATCGTGGAGGGCGGGGCATTGTGGACAGCAGGGCATCGCGGAGGGCAGGGCATCACAGAGTGGGTGGGGCATCGCGGAGGGGGTGGGGCATCACAGAGGGGGTGGGGCATCGCGGAGGGGGTGGGGCATCACAGAGGGGGTGGGGCATCACAGAGGGGGTGGGGCATCATGGAGGGGGTGGGGCATCACAGATTGGGTGGGGCATCGCGGAGGGGGTGGGGCATCACAGAGGGGGTGGGGCATCACAGAGGGGGTGGGGCATCACAGAGGGGGTGGGGCATCACAGAGGGGGTGGGGCATCGCAGAGGGGGTGGGGCATCACAGACGGGGTGGGGCATCACAGAGGGGGCAGGGCATCGTGGAGGGGGTGGGGCATCATGGAGAGGGTGGGGCATCGCGGAGGGGGTGGGGCATCGCGGAGGGCAGGGCATCACAGAGGGGGTGGGGCATCGCGGAGGGGGTGGGGCATCACAGAGGGGGTGGGGCATCACAGAGGGGGTGGGGCATCACAGAGGGGGTAGGGCATCACGGAGGGGGTGGGGCATCACAGAGGGGGTGGGGCATCGCGGAGGGGGTGGGGCATCACAGAGGGGGTGGGGCATCACAGAGGGGGTGGGGCATCACAGAGGGGGTGGGGCATTGCAGAGGGGGTGGGGCATCACAGACGGGGTGGGGCATCACAGAGGGGGCAGGGCATCGTGGAGGGGGTGGGGCATCATGGAGAGGGTGGGGCATCGTGGAGGGGGTGGGGCATCGTGGAGAGGGTGGGGCATCGTGGAGGGGGCGGGGCATCGCAGAGGGAGCGGGGCATCGCAGAGCGGGTGGGGCTTCACAGAGGGGGTGGGGCATCATGGAGGGCAGGGCATCGGGGAGGGGGTGGGGCATCACGGAGGGGGCGGGGCATCGCAGAGGGGGTGGGCATCGTGGAGGGGGCGGGGCATCACGGAGGGGACGGGGCATCGCAGAGGGGGCGGGGCATCGCGGAGGGGGCGGGGCCTCGTGGAGGGGGCGGGGCATTGCAGAGGGAGCGGGGCATCGCAGAGCGGGTGGGGCTTCACAGAGGGGGTGGGCATCACAGAGGGGGTGGGGCATCGTGGAGGGCAGGGCATCGGGGAGGGGGTGGGGCATCGCGGAGGGCAGAGCATCATGGAGGGGGTGGGGCATGGGGGTGGGCGGGGTATGGGGAGGGCGGGGCATCACAGAGGGGGTGGGGCATCACAGAGGGGGTGGGGCATCACAGAAGGGGTGGGGCATCACAGAAGGGGTGGGGCATCACAGAGGGGGTGGGGCATCATGGAGGGGGTGGTGCATGGGGGTGGGCGGGGTATGGAGAGAGTGGGGCATCGCGGAGGGGGTGGCATGATGGAGGGTAAGGCATCATGGAGGGGGCAGTGCATCGCGGAGGGTGGGGTATCGCGGAGGCTTTTTTATTTAGTCACCTTCAATAAGTATCAGTGAGATACAAGACAGCTTAATTGGGTCAATTCTTTGGAAATACTTTAAATAATGGTAAAATGAAAGTTATCTTGATTTAGAGTGTGATAAAGTGAACTGGTGACTGCAGAATGTATAAGACGAGCTATACTCTGGGGAAACCCCGTCGCTGTGAGCAGGAGTCGGACTTTAGTACAGGAGGGGGGTGGGGGAGGTTAGCAATCGGCTTCGGACCAAGGTTCACTTGTAGATTTGGTAAGGGAACAAAGGATGGAACTGCAGGTGGAGGCAGATGTTGCCAAGGGTTACATCAATCAGTTGGTTGTGACAGGCCAATCAATCACCTGTTAACCAGTGAGGTGTTGGCCAAGAGCTGTGTGGGCTATAAGAAGGTAGTCCATGGCCCCTTTAAGCAGTTAGCTGAGGAACAGAGTTGTCTGATCAATGACTGGAGGTTGGAGGGTAGTAAGCTGACCACTCCTGGTCCAGATCTCAGATAAGTCCAGCACTTTGGTCACCAGTTGAGGTGCCTGAGTACTGTAATGGGAATGAATCAATATTACCAACTTTTGTCCGAATAAAGAACAAGGTAGTTTAGTCACTTATGGTCTTGAGTTATTGATATCTCAAGTAAACCATTCGAACCAGGGGAAATAGGGAGAACACCCTAAACCAGAGATCTGAAGACCATCAGCCTTGGCTCCTTTGCACCCTGGGCCTGTCTCGCCTATTTCTGCTGGAAAATATCTCGGCTCACTCTCAGGTCAAAGGTTAGCAGCAGAGATTGGTACTGACCCAGGGTGTGCTGAATGTTGTCTTCTGTTTCTGTCTGTGTCTTAGCTGTGTCAGAGTCACAGACTCATTTCCATATTCCGCCACCATTTACATGGGAGTTGCTCGCTGGACCAGGGATGACCTACTGAGCGAGTCGCCCTGATAATGAAAACTTTGAAATGGAAATAATCTAAAGATGGGTGTTGAAGATTTGCAGTGATGATGGTGTAACAGCTTGTTCCATTGTGGATTGTAAATGATTGTTGCTACATTGTCTCTCTGGTGTGTGTGGATTGTTACCTCGTATTTCCTCATTGTCAGAAGGCACTAGGTACCTTCATGTTCCAGTAGCCATTTTTGACATCGAGCTTGCTGAAAACCTGTGCCCCTGCCCGAGCTGGTGTGATCTCCTCCAGTATTGGAATAGGGTAATGATTCCACCTCATTACCTGATAAGGATTTTTAGATCCAGGCAAATCCTGAGCCATCTATTTGGCTTCTCTGTCACCAGGAAGGAACTTACCCAATCTGTCGCTGTATGACTCTGGCAATCTCCATCTCTCGGAGCTCCTGACCACTATAAGATTGAATTATGCTCTGAATTCTCTTCAAGATGCAGCCAAAATCAGGAATTTCCTTTCACACAACATTTGAAGAGTGAAAGACAGCAACGTATATTTTACGGAGGTTGTGTTATTGTTGTGTGCTGAGTGTAGGTGATGTTGTTTATGTAGTGCTGTGTTCCAGTGTCCCAACTGTGCTTTGAAGTAACCCATGTGCCTGTGTAAACCCAGCGAATTCGCCTGTCCACTCCCAGCTGAGTCTGTCGCAGTGCGAGTTGAGCTGGTGACTCAGTCATTCGTCAGCTGTTGGGAATGTAAAACACAAAGACTTGCATGAGCCAATACGTGCGTATTGTAAAGGTGATAGACTTGTTACAGGGAGCAGGTTGAATGTTACCCACCTCAGTGTCTCACTTAATTTCAAACATTCCAATACCAAGACTGGTTCTTTCCATCTCAACATTATCCACTTCAGTCTGCCCTTGCCCTCCACCATAGAGCTTACTGTCTGCATTTCTATTATTTACAGGGTTCTAACACTCTTCTTGTTGGTCTCATCATTTAGAAACTCCAACTCATCGAAAACTCCTGCTGATGACACGTTGCGCTAAATCTCACTTGCCCCTCAATTCTGTCCTCGTTAATCAATATTTCCCAATGCACCAAATTCAAAATCCTCCTCCATGTTTCTGACTCCAACCATTCCCTCTACCTCATTAACCTCCTCGCTCTGCTCCTTTTGATGTCCTGACATCGTTCTCTGCTTCATCTCTGCTTCCACCATCAGTGCTGGAGCAAGCTGACCAATTGTTAATTCTTTCTTTGGAAGTTCCCTAAGTGATGGGACAATGAAAGGAATGGGAAAAGACAAAAGGCCAATGGCAGAGGAGAGGACCCAGGGTTCAGTGAGGTTTCAGCAATACAGAGAGTCAAAGACAGTGAATGTTGGGGAAGGTTGAGACGAGAATGGGAATTTTAATGTTGTTGGGGGTGGGAGTACTGATGTTGGTCCGTGAGAGAGGGGATAATGGGTGAGTGCAGGACAGGGATACAGGCATTTTGGACAAGGTGCATATTAATTACTGCACAATCTGAGATTATCTGGAGATTTAAGCAAGCACTAATCCTGCCCCATGTTCCCAGACTAAATACCTCAGCTATTGCTCAGCTGGGTTTGAATCATTCCAATGCTCACATCCTGTGGATCAGGGTGACTGACCACAACCAAGGTATTCAGGGAAGGATGAGGATGGTCAAAATCTGGAGCACAAAAACATGCGAAAATATAAATTAGGACAAGGAGGTGACCGCTTGGCCCCTCGAGCCTGCTAGCCCATTCAATAAGATTATGGCTGATCTGATTGTAACATCGATCCCTGCCGACCGCGATAACTTTTCATCCCCTTGTTAATCAAGAACCTATCCAGCTCTGCCTGAAAAATGTTCAATGATTCTGCTTCCACCGCCCTTTGAGGAAGAGAGTTCCAGAGACTCACCACCCTCAAAGAAAAGATTTCTCTGTTTTAAATGGATGACCCCCACATTGTTAAACAGTGGTCCTTTAGTTCTAGATTCTCCCACAAGAGGAGACATCCTCTCCACATCCACCCTGTCAATATTCCTCAGGATCTTAAAGGATTCAATCAAGTTGCCTCTTCCTCTTCTAAACTCCAATGGATACAAACCCAACCTCTCCACCCTTTCCTCCTAATACAACAAGACAGTTAAATGGTTTTGAGCTACCCTTTGGGGTTAAGTGAAATGTTAACTTGTCACTGATCCTAACAGCATATTCCCAACATTAAAAACGTCAAAAGCTCAAGAGGGTACACTTTGCTTCTGATTTAACTTCAGAGTTTTTACATTGTGGGAGTTTGTGAAGTTGAAGCTGTGAGTTCAGCCTGATAGGCCAGTGTGTGAGAGCGTGTTGGGTTGTCTATGCAGCCTTTATGTCCCTATGGATTTCAAGGTGATATTTAATGGGTTTCTGGCTGCAGATGACCATGGAACTGCAGCACTCTTTTATAGCAACACATCAGATTTACTGGAATCTTTGTTTCCTTGACTGCTACCACTATTATCCCCAGACAAAGGACTGATGAAGCGTTATCTTCAAAGACGTAGCAACAGGCACAACATATCAAAGAGTAATATCTAGCAAGAATAACCATAGCAATACGCCTATTGTAAATTATTGACAAAGAAAGCAGACAATCGCAATATTAGTGTGTCCCACATAACCTTGAACCCAATACATTAGCTGTGAGGAGCAGTCTCTGGTCGATAGTTAATGCAGCTGCCAGTTTACACACACATACTCACCTTAAATAATGGTGCGTGCAATACATTAACAGTTAATCTGTTGGTTGGGGGTGGGGGTGGGGCTGGGTTGGGTGGGCTGGGTTGGGGGCAGGATTCAATTGGGTGGGGTTGAGATGGGGAGTGTGATTTGGACAAGTTGAGTGAGTGGGCAAATGAATGGTAGATGCAGTGTAATGTGGATTAATGTGAAGTTATCCACCTTTGTAGCAAAAATGAGAAGGCAGACTATTATCTGAATGGCCATAAATTAGGAGAGGGGAATGTGCAATGAGATCTGGGTGTCCTCGTACACCAGTCGCTGAAGGTAAGCATGCAGGTGCAGCAGGCGGTAAAGAAGGCAAATGGTATGTTAGCCTTCATTGTGAGAG
Organism: Scyliorhinus canicula; assembly: GCF_902713615.1. Classification (NCBI taxonomy): domain Eukaryota; kingdom Metazoa; phylum Chordata; class Chondrichthyes; order Carcharhiniformes; family Scyliorhinidae; genus Scyliorhinus; species Scyliorhinus canicula. The sequence continues at coordinate 159,786,254 of NC_052159.1, forward strand.
GTTTCAAGTACAGGAGCAGGGATGTGTTGTTACAACTATACTGGGCCTTGGTGAGGCCACACCTGGAATATTTTGTGCAGTTTTAGCCTTCTTATCTGGGGAAGGATGTTCTTGCTCTCGAGGGAGTACAGTGAATGTTTACCAGACTGATTCCAGGGATGGTGGGACTGACGTACGAGGAGAGATTGAATCAGTTAGGATTGTATTTGCTGGAGTTCAGAAGAATGAGTGAGGATCTCACAGAAACCTATAACATTCTAACAGGACTGAACAGGGTAGATGCAGGAAAGATGTTCCCGATGGTGGGTGTGTCCGGTACCAGGGTCACAGTCTGAGGATACGGGGCAGATCATTTAGGACAGAGATGAGGAGAGATTTCTTCACCCAGAGAGTGGTCGGCCTGTGGAATTCACTCCCACAGGGAGTTGAGGCCAAGACATTGTATGTTTTCAAGACGCAGTTAGATACAGCACTTGGGGCAAATGGAACCAAAGGATATGGGGGAAAGCGGGATTAGGCTATTGAGTTGGATGATCAGCCATGATCATAATGAATGGGGGAGCAGGTTCTGAGGGCCGAGTGGCCTTCTCCCGCTCCTATTTTTTATGTTTCTATTAAATTGTGCAGTATTTAACCCAAGCTGAGTTCAATGGGGGTGAGTGGAAGTCCCACCGAAGGCTGGAGTTATATCAAACACAAAGCTGGATGGTTGTGGGTGCTTGAAGTCACTTTCAGCCCAGCAGTACATCACTCCAGGAGCTCCTCATAGAAACATCAGGGTCATCAACAATAAGGTTGGACTGGTACATATTAGGTAACAGCTGTGTCACATCGGTATTGATCTGGTATTACATACCAGGGATTGACCATCTTTTTTTCTTTTCTTTTGTTTTACAGAATACCCAATTCATTTTTTCCAATTAAGAGGTAGTTTAGCATGGCCAATCCACCTAACCTGCACATCTTTGGACAGTGGGAGGAAACCGGAGCACCCGGAGGAAACCCACGCAGACACGGGGAGAACGTGCAGACTCCGCACAGACAGTGACCCAAGCTGGGAATCGAACCTGGGACCCTGGAGCTGTGAAGCAACCGTGCTAATCACTGCTACCATGCTGCCCAGGGATAGACTCAGGGGTTCTACAAATGACTCCTGCTCCAAATCTTACAATGTGGTTGATGATTAGCTGTCCTGTGGAGTGAGCAAGTGAAACAATCAGTTATATCAAACCTGCCACCAGTGATTGAAGGAAAAGGCCCACACCATCTTCCCAAGGCGACTATGATGTGGCAACAGAGGCCAGCCAAAGTAGGCCATTCAGCCCATCGAGTCTACTACGCCATTTAATGAGATCATGGATGATCTGATTTGATAATCCTCACTCCACCTTCCCGCCTATCCCCAGAACCTTCGATTCCCTCACTGATTAAATCTGTCTCTCTCAGCCTTGAACATACTTAACGACCCGGCCTCTACCGCTCTGTGCGGTAAAGAATTCCACAGATTCACTCCCCTCCTGAGCGAAGAAATTCCTCCTCATCTCTGTCGACAAATGTTGCCAGGTTTGGGAATGATACTGACGTATGACAATCTTAGCAGATTCCACCTGTACGTACCTGAGCTGCATGTCAGGTTTACTTTAACCGATCGTAAAAGATAATATGCAATCTTTTTCATTTAGCACATTGTGTTACATTTAACCTGAATTACCAAAATCAATTACCAGCAGTGGGGCCAGAGCTTGGAGCAGAGGCCTCATTCTACATCTGGGAAACAGTGTTTTCAATCAGAAGACTGATAACTGTGAACGAGATCAAATACTTCACCATCTCTCAGAGGGCCAAGCAAGTTACAAATTCCAGTAATTAGGACGATGTCAACAGAACATTGCAAACCATCTGCTGTGAAAGTGCTGTTTACATCCAACCTCAATATTTACACAACACTGATCTTCCACAGGGAACAGGATAGCTGTTTGCCTGGAGTTTGTGGGGTAGCAGGGTAGATATATTTTAGCAGGCTAATTAATAATAGGCACTGTTTCAGCGCAGGGTGACTGGTACAGACTGCGAGCTGGACCTCTCTCTAACTACAGAACAGATCAGTTATTTTGCATTTCTTGATGTTGCAGCTGATGGCTAACAGGAATGAATTTGTGGATGTGCCTGAGAATTACCAGGTTGAGGTTTGGCAGCGGTAAATGTTACAGAACTGGGCAGTGGCAATGCTGACTGAATAGAGCCCAGACAAGTTTCAATTTAATCACTGTCCCTCTAAATTATGTTAAAAATATAATTAACTCACTGTGCGGTTCAACTGCATAATCACAGACTTGAAACCTAAAAAGTGTTGCTTTTGCAAATAGAATGAAAATCCATTGGAGGAGGCTTTAGATCAGGAAAATGTTTGACTTTAAAATAATGAGAATATTGTTTGAAAAACCTATGCTTGCCTTGAAGCCATCGGTCACATTACAGCATGTGATGTTAGACCATAAGACCACAAGTCATAGGAGCAGAATTAAGCCACTCGGCCCATCGAGTCTGCTCCGCCATTCAATCATGGCTGATATTTTTCTCATCCCCATTTTCCTGTCTTCGTCCCATAACCCCTGATCCCTTATTAATCAAGAACCTGGTTTGTTTCCTACTCCAGATTTCAGACCGACTCCCATTAAACAAAGTTTATTCAACACAAACAAGATGTACGTTCTGGGAGTTTTACTGTGGGATTAACACTTGGCATTCAGAATCTTGGTGGCTGAATGTTCTGCTCTTCCTATTTCTTATCACAAAAGTCGTTTGCAATTGGTACTCAGGTGAAAATCACCCAACTCTTTTCAAAAGGGAAACAAATGTGAGTGAGAACGGGGAAATGGATTGGGGCAGGAGGCATTGATCAGTGTGGGGAGATGGAGCCAGGAGCCCAGACAAAAATCAAATATTTTAACGAATGATTAAAAAAATCAACAAATTCTCTCTTTTTTAAAACCGCCCCAGCAGCAATCAGTAAGTAAATCTGAGTCAGTGACGGGGATATAAATTTGTCCTTTAAATCAGATGAGCTATTAGTTCTTTAAAAAAAAAAAAATTTAGAGTACCCAATTCATTTTTTCCAATTAAGGGGCAATTTAGTGTGGCCAATCCACCTAGCCGGCACATAACGGGCAGTGATCCACAGCCGGGACCGAACCCGGGACCTTGGCGCCGTGAGGCAGCAGTGCTAACCACTGCACCACCGTGCTGCCATGAGCTGTTAGTTCTGACAGCCCTGATGTGGAGATGCCGGCGTTGGACTGGGGTGAGCACAGTAAGAAGTCTTACAACACCAGGTTAAAGTCCAACAGGTTTGTTTCAAACACGAGCTTTCGGAGCACTGCTCCTTCCTCGGGTGAGCTGCGCTCTGAAAGCTCGTGTTTGAAACAAACTTGTTGACTTTAACCTGGTGTTGTAAGACTTCTTACAGTTCTGACAGCATCTGTGGAGAGAAAAGAGAGTTGATGTCAGCTTTGATACAGAGTCATCCAGACTCAAGGTCAGCTCCCTTCTCACTCTGTCTTCACAGCCACTGCCAGACTTGCTGAGAGCTTACAGAAATGTTAGTTTTTGTTTCAGGTTCCAGCATCTCGGGAGCATCGTACCATTGAAGGATCAGCACTGAGGGAGTGCCGCACTGTCAGAGGGTCAGTACTGAGGGAGTGCTGCACTGTCAGAGGGTCAGTACTGAGGGAGTGCCGCACTGTCAGAGGGTCAGTACTGAGGGAGTGCCGCACTGTCAGAGGGTCAGTACTGAGGGAGTGCTGCACTGTCAGAGGGTCAGTACTGAGGGAGTGCCGCACTGTCAGAGGGTCAGTACTGAGGGAGTGCTGCACTGTCAGAGAGTCGGTACTGAGGGAGTGCCGCACTGTCAGAGGATCAGTACTGAGGGAGTGCTGCACTGTCAGAGGGTCAGTACTGAGGGGTGCTGCACTGTCAGAGGGTCAGTACTGAGGGAGTGCCGCACTGTCAGAGGGTCAGTACTGAGGGAGTGCCGCACTGTCAGAGGGTTAGTACTGAGGGAGTGCTGCACTGTCAGAGAGTCGGTACTGAGGGAGTGCTGCACTGTCAGAGGGTCAGTACTGAGGGAGTGCCGCACTGTCAGAGGGTCAGTACTGAGGGGGTGCTGCACTGTCAGAGGGTCAGTACTGAGGGGGTGCTGCACTGTCAGAGGGTCAGTACTGAGGGAGTGCCGCACTGTCAGAGGGTCAGTACTGAGGGAGTGCTGCACTGTCAGAGGGTCAGTACTGAGGGAGTGCCGCATTGTCAGAGGGTCAGTACTGAGGGAGTGCTGCACTGTCAGAGGGTCAGTAGTGAGGGAGTGCTGCACTGTCAGAGGGTCAGTACTGAGGGAGTGCCGCACTATCAGAGGGTCAGTACTGAGGGAGTGCTGCACTGTCAGAGGGTCAGTACTGAGGGAGTGCTGCACTGTCAGAGAGTCGGTACTGAGGGACCCACGGTCAGCGGGGGCCTCGGGCAGCCGGATCCACTGTCAGCCAGATCCACTGTCAGCCAGATCCACTGTCAGCCAGATCCACTGTCAGCCAGATCCACTGTCAGCCGGATCCACTGTCAGCCAGATCCACTGTCAGCCGGATCCACTATCACCCAGATCCACTGTCAGCCGGATCCACTGTCAGCGGGATCCACTGTGAGAGGAGTTCACTGTCAGTGGGATACTCTGTCAACGGGATCCACTGTCAGCCAGATCCACTGTCAGCCGGATCCACTGTCACCCAGATCCACTGTCAGCCGGATCCACTGTCAGCCGGATCCACTATCACCCAGATCCACTGTCAGCCGGATCCACTGTCAGCCGGATCCACTGTCAGCCGGATCCACTGTCAGCCGGATCCACTATCACCCAGGTCCACTGTCAGCCGGATGACCCCGGATGGGTCCGGCTGACAGTGGATCCTGCTGACAGTAGATCCCGTTGACAGAGTATCCCACTGACAGTGAACTCAGCTGACAGTGGATCGCACTGACAGTGGATCCGGCTGACAGTGGACCTGGCTGACAGTGGATCTGGCTGACAGTGGGTCCCGTTGACAGTGGATCTGGCTGACAGTGGATCCTGCTGACAGTGGATCCGGCTGACAGTGGATCCGGCTGACAGTGGATCCGGCTGGCAGTGGATCTGGCTGACAGTGGATCTGGCTGACAGTGGATCTGGCTGACAGTGGATCTGGCTGACAGTGGATCTGGCTGACAGTGGATCCGGCTGACAGTGGATCCAGCTGACAGTGGATCTGGCTGACAGTGGATCCGGCTGACAGTGGATCTGGCTGACAGTGGATCCAGCTGACAGTGGATCTGGCTGACAGTGGATCCGGCTGACAGTGGATCTGGCTGACAGTGGATCTGGCTGACAGTGTTCCCGTTGACCGAGGATTAGGCTGTCTGCGCTTTAGTTGAGATTGGGCTGCCTGTTGTCAAGGTTTCTTGTGGATTGACGGAGTCAGGGTGTCGATCATTGCTTTCATTACAAATATAGGAAGCAGAGGAACCGAAGGGAACAGTTCAACCCTCAGAACTGGATCGACCATTTGATTGGATGATGGCTTTTATTATAAGGTCAGAAGTGAAGATCATGGTAGCATCCCGGTAGCACAGTGGTTAGCACAGTTGCTTCACAGCTCCAGGGTCCCAGGTTCGATTCCCGGCTTGGTACACTGTCTGCACGTCCTCCCCGTGTGTGCGTGGGTTTCCTCCGGGTGCTCCGATTTCCTCCCACAGTCCAAAGATGTGCAGGTTAGGTGGATTGGCCACGCTAAATTTCCCCTTAGTGTCCAAAAAATAAAGGTTAATTGGGGGCTACTGGTTTATGGGGATAGGGCAGAGACATGGGCTTGAGCAGGGTGCGCTTTGTAAGGGCCGGTGCAGACTTGATGGGCCGAATGGTCATTTATGACTGTACAATGTTCAGCACCATTCGCGACTCCTCAGATAAAGAAGCAGTCCGTGTCCAAATGCAGCGAGACCGGGAATAGATTCAGGTTCAGGCTGACAAGTAATATTCACGTCATACATGTGCGAGGCAATGACCACCCAACCATCTCCCATTGGGGTCAAGTCATTCAATGGCATTACCATCACTGAATCCCCACTATAAACACCCTGGGGGTTACCATTGACCAGAAACTGAGCTGGACCCAGCCACATTAATACTGTGGCTACCAGGGCAGGTCAGAGGCTGGGAATCCTGCGGAGAGTAACTCACCTCCTGACACCCCCACCCCCCCCCCCACACCCCCCCCCCACCCCCCCCACCCCCCCCCCCCACCCCCCCCCACCCCACCCCCCCCCACCCCCCCCACCCCCCCCCCCCCCACCCCCCACCCCCCACCCCCCACCCCCCCCACCCAGTGTTCAAAATCACTTATCAGTCTCAAGGTTTAAAATTTCACTGTCACAAAATTTGTAAAGGACTGCTAATGGTGTTTCAATGACATTTTATTTTGGAGTAACACTTGTTTTGATAATAGGAAAAAGAATTGTATAAGAACAAGCAAAAATCTCAAGGTTTAATATTAGTGCAATACTCGTGTTTCACAGATTCTGAAAGGTGCTCTGTGTCTTTAAATTGAAGGCACTCTTTGGTAATAGTTATTTTGAGGGTTTTTTGAGTTTATCTGTCATAGAATGGTTACAGCACAGAAGAGGCCATTCGACTTATCGTGTCTGTGCTAGCTCTCTGAAAGACAACTCACCGAGTCTTACCCGACTTTCCCTTGGAACTCTGAAGTTTCTTTAGCTTTTCCCATTCCCCTTTGAAAGCCACCATTGAATCTGCCTCCAATGCACCCTCAGGCAGCGCATTCCAGTTCCAAACCACTCACTATGTAAAAATGCTCCTCCTCTCGTCGCTCTTTGTTGCTTTGTCAATTATCTTACATCTGTGTGCTCTGAACCTCGAACATTCCACCAATGGGAAAAGTTTCTCCTTCGCTTCTCTGCCCAGACCCCTCAGGATTCTGAACACCTTCATCACATTTCCTCTCAACCTTCCTCTGTAAGGAGAACACTCCAGCTTCTCCAATCTGTCTGCAGAGCTGAAATCCCTCACCCCTGAAACCATTCCCGTAAAGCATTTTCTGCACCCTCTTTAAATCCTTCACATCCTTCCGAAAATGCGATGTCCAGAATTACACAAACCATTCCAATTGTGGCTGAAGAAGTGTTTTGCAAATCTTCAAAATAACTTGCCTACTTTTTTCTTTAAGTATTCTTTTCCCTCTATATATAAAGTGTTGTGTGACTATATATGAAGTGTTGTGCATCCTATATGGCACCTTCTGCTGTATTTTGCCGAAATCCTGTCCTTTTCACCTGCCGTGTCCATTGTCAGCGTCTGATTATTTCACTGTAATTCAGTTTCTCAAATACCCAAAGTCTATTATGCTGTTGTATTTTTGATGTCACACATCTATTTATCCTCTCCACTGTCTCGACTGTGTATCCTGTTGATTTGATGATGTTATTGAAAGCTGTGTTTGGACAGTGACAGAATCTGTCCTCGCACGGAGAGGCAGCTGTACAATATTTGCTAGAGATCACAAAAAGATTTAAACGGGCTTAATCCAGAATTTCCCAAGTCTGTACAGAAGATTGAATTACAGACAAGTATAAACCAAACTGCCGCAAAACTGTTTTGGAAAGTCAGAACCTGATCTGAAATTTGACCCATGTAGCACCTGCCAGGTACACTACTACATTATTATTACTGCATTATTATTGGGCAGTACGGTAGCACAGTGGTTAGCACTGTTGGTCCCAGGTTCGATTCCTGGCTTGAGTCACTGTCTGTGCGGAGTCTGCACGTTCTCCCCGTGTCTCCGTGGGTTTCCTCCGGGTGCTCCGGTTTCCTCTCCAAGTCCTGAAAGACGTGCTGTTAGGTCATTTGGACATTCTGAATTCTCCCTCTGTGTACCCGAACAGGCGCCGGAGTGTGGCGACTAGGGGATTTTCACAGTAACTTAATTGAGTTAATGTAAACCTACTTGTGACAATAAAGATTATTATTATTGCACATTATTGTGGCCAGGCACTCCATTACAGTGGAAATAACGGAGGGATTAAGCAATATGGTTGATACACACTTGAACCAATTTAAAACTTACACACTAGACATTCTCTGCGGGAAAGGTTTAGCAAAACTTTTAAATCATAATTTCTAATTTTAATGTTAGATTCTTAGAAATGGTTATTGACAAAATCTCCTGTACATCTGTTTAACATAAATGTGTGTTACAAATACCTAATCCTCACATTCCCTTTCTTCACTGCATCAGTTGCTTTTAGAAACATCATTAAAAATGATACTACTCAATTTCCCATCAAACAACAAGAAAATAAACATACAGCTCTCAATCCATCTTAACATTAGCATGGCCAGGTCAGCACGGTGGCACAGTGGTTATCATTGCTGCCTACGGCGCTGAGGACCCGGGTTCGAATCCCGGCCCTGGGTCACTGTCCGTGTGGAGTTCGCACATTCTCCCGTGTCTGCGTGGGTTTCACCCCCACAACCCAAAAAGATGTGCAGGACAGGTGGATTGGCCACACTAAATTGCCCCGTAATTGGAAAAAATAATTGGGTACTCTAAATTTATTTTTTAAAAATTAGCATGGCCTAGAGTAATATTTGCTTTATTAAAAAAATTGACTCCTGTCAGACTCTGGCTGAATATCTTCATAAAGCTGGTTCACCTGGCGTGTTTCAGCTTCTCCCTTGTCCCCAGACAAGACTGCTCTGCTTTACAGATTATTTCTCTTTTATAACTATCCTACTATGAGAGAATTTTGGACTCAGTGTCAGGTAGATCCGAATTCACCTTCTCCCTCTCTTTCAAAGCTTCTCCAAAACCAATTACCTCACTGCATCCGTGGACTCCACCCAGCAATAACCTCATCTCCCCAAACGGAAAAACAAATGATCTCTGCAAACTGCGAAGCACAGGAACTCCCCAGGGACTTCCCCAGTCCTACAGTCAATTTACCTGCCGCTTCCTGAAGGTTCCCATACCTTTACAAAACAAAATTGTTTTAAAAAACCATGACCACTGCGGTCAAACACACTATGACCCCAGGCTTTTAACCCTTCAATTGTCCCAATATTTAGAAGTCAGTATTCCTAAAAATCCTCCTTTGCCACATGGCCCATAAGAAATTCAGCCGATGTGAGCCCCGTGGAAGGATATCGTTAAACTAGAAAGATTGCAGAAGAGATTTACGAGGATGCTACCAGGACTTGATGGGTCTGAGTTATCAGGAGAGGCTGGATAGGCTGTGACTTTTTTCCCTGGAGCGTAGGAGGCTTGGGGATGATCTTATAGAGGTCTATAAAATAATGAGGAGCATCGATAAGGTAGATAGTCAACATCTTTTCCCAAAGGTAGAGGAGTCTAGAACTAGAGGGCATAGGTTTAAGGTGAGAGGGGAGAGATACAAAAGAGGCCAGAGTGGAAATTTCTTCACACAGAGGGTGGTGAGCATCAGGAACGAGCTGCTAGAGGCAGTGGGAGAGGTGGGTACAATTCTGTCCTTTAAAAAGCAGTTAGATAGTTACATGGGGATGGTGGGTATAGAGGGATATGAGCCAAATGCAGGCAAGTGGGACTAGCTTAGTGATAGAAACTGGGCAGCATGGACAAGCTGGGCCGAAGGGCCTGTTTCCATGCTGTAAACATCTATGACTCTAACCGGTGTGAAGGTCAGTGGCAGAGGAAGACTCGGAGAAGGGCCAGGTGTAAGTGAGAGAAGGATGAAGTTGGAAGCAAATGGATGAAATTTTCATGAGAGCAGAAAGCAGCACAGACTGCATGATGGTCCCTGAAAGGATTGTAAGAAAATGGCTCAGAATACACGAGCGGCAATTGTTAAGAATTAATTGTGAATTTTCAAGTGAGGACAATGAAATAACAGATAGAACCTCAGAAAAGACAAACACACACACACCAAACACACACATGAACACACAACCCAACACACACCAAACACACACATACCACACACACACACACCAAACACACACATACCACACGCACACACACACCAAACACACACATACCACACGCACACACACACCAAACACACACATACCACACACACACACACACCAAACACACACATACCACACACACACACACCACACGCACACATACCACACACACACACACACACCAAACACACACATACCACACGCACACACACCAAACACACACACCAAACACACACATACCACACCCACACACACACCAAACACACACATACCACACACACACACACACCAAACACACACATACCACACGCACACACACCAAACACACACACCAAACACACACATACCACACACACACCACACACCAAACACACACATACCACACACACACACACACACCAAACACACACATACCACACGCACACACACACCAAACACACACATACCACACACACACACACACCAAACACACACATACCACACCCACACACACACCAAACACACACATACCACACGCACACACACACCAAACACACACACCAAACACACACATACCACATGCACACACACACCAAACACACACACCAAACACACACATACCACACCCACACACACACCAAACACACACATACCACACGTACACACACACCAAACACACACATACCACACGCACACACACCAAACACACACATACCACACACACACACACATACGAAATACACACATACCACATGCACACACACACCAAACACACACATACCACACGCACACACACACCAAACACACACATACCACACCCACACACACACCAAACACACACGTACCACACACACACACACACCAAACACACACATACCACACACACACACACACCAAACACACACATACCACACACACACACACACCAAACACACACATACCACACACACACACACACCAACACACACATACCACACACACACACCAAACACACACATACCACACACACACACACCAAACACACACATACCACACGCACACACACCAAACACACACATACCACACACACACACATACGAAATACACACATACCACATGCACACACACACCAAACACACACATACCACACGCACACACACACCAAACACACACATACCACACACACACACACACCAAACACACACATACCACACACACACACACACCAAACACACACATACCACACACACACACACACCAAACACACACATACCACACACACACACACACCAAACACACACATACCACACACACACACCAAACACACACATACCACACACACACACACACCAAACACACACATACCACACACACACACACACCAAACACACACATACCACACACACACACACACCAAACACACACATACCACACACACACACACACCAAACACACACATACCACACGCACACACACACCAAACACACACATACCACACACACACACACACCAAACACACACATACCACACACACACACACACACCAAACACACACATACCACACACACACACACACCAAACACACACATACCACACACACACACACACCAAACACACACATACCACACACACACACACACCAAACACACACATACCACACACACACACACACCAAACACACACATACCACACGCACACACACCAAACACACACATACCACACACACACACACACCAAACACACACATACCACACACACACACACACCAAACACACACATACGACACGCACACACACACCAAACACACACACCAAACACACACATACCACACCCACACACACACCAAACACACACATACCACACACACACACACACACCAAACACACACATACCACACACACACACACACCAAACACACACATACCACACACACACACACACACCAAACACACACATACCACACACACACACACACCAAACACACACATACCACACACACACACACACCAAACACACACATACCACACGCACACACACACCAAACACACACATACCACACGCACACACACACCAAACACACACATACCAAACACACACATGCACACACAACCCAACACACACCAAACACACACATACCACACGCACACACACCAAACACACACATACCACACACACACACACATACGAAATACACACATACCACATGCACACACACACCAAACACACACATACCACACGCACACACACACCAAACACACACATACCACACACACACACACACCAAACACACACATACCACACACACACACACACCAAACACACACATACCACACACACACACACACCAAACACACACATACCACACGCACACACACACCAAACACACACACCAAACACACACATACCACACCCACACACACACCAAACACACACATACCACACACACACACACACCAAACACACACATACCACACACACACACACACCAAACACACACATACCACACACACACACACACCAAACACACACATACCACACACACACACACACCAAACACACACATACCACACACACACACACACCAAACACACACATACCACACGCACACACACACCAAACACACACATACCACACGCACACACACACCAAACACACACATACCAAACACACACATGCACACACAACCCAACACACACCAAACACACACATACCACACACACACACACACCAAACATACACACACACACCAAACATACACACACACACACACCAAATTCTCACACACACACACACACACCAAACACACACAGACAAAACACAGATACATTAAAAAGAACACAAATCAGACACAGACAAACACACTGACCAGATTCTGTGTTATTTCTGGGCTCTGTTATTTAATATGGAGAGACCATTTTTAATGTAATGTCTCACAGATAAATCCAAATTCCGTTCATTGCATTTTGTCAAATCTAAAATTTTTTTTAGAATCAATCTCTTTATCATCCCACTGCTCAGAGGTGATTATCTGGTTCTAACATCCTGGAGCTACTTACAATGCTCGATTGAAATGATATTTATTGAGAGCTGTACTCATTCCTAAAGTGGAATTTTCACACACAACAGCGACTGGGAAACAGCCGATATAAATATTACCTTTAAGTAAATCCATAAAATCCACCACCTGTGTCAGTGGGAGCAGCGATAGTTCACAGAACAACAGCTCCACAAAGCACAATCCTCAAAACCTTTTCAGTAAATGGGGGGAATCACATTGTCATTAATGTGAAATTCTCCTGAAGTGGCTCTAGTTTTGATCACAAGGGCAGCTGTTTGAATAGGAGGACTTTGTCGAGCTAAAGGGGGTCAGGGATGTTTTTTTGTGATAGTTACCGTACGTTACAATTTCTTTCAGTCTACTTGACTAGTGAGACAAGCTGACAATGATGCCTTTCACTGAATGATGCAAGGTTAAATCATGACCTCTCTAAGACAGCTGCTACAGCGAGGAGCACAGCCTGGTGAAGACAAGGCGAATATAACAAGGCGGAACACAGCCCCGTGAACATTTATGTTCAATCATGGAACAAGCCGATTATCAGTAAGAGTCGCAAGAGTTTAAAGAGGGATAGGCTTTGAAAGGCCAATAGACAATTTGTTGTGTTGTTTGTTCCAGGTTTTAGTTAAGTTGAGACTAGTGTTCTGGGCAGTCACTGAGTCACTCACTGTAATGATACTTTTTTTTTACAGCAGAGACAGGTGGAGGATTGAAACCTGAAAAGTAATTTTCTATTATTTATAAGAACAGTTCAACGAATCAGATGATTAATTGGAGCTCTGCTCACTGGTAACAGAACCTCCCTGTGCACCATGTCTCAGTATTCACACACACACAGCGCTGCATCACTACGCTCTCCACAACAAGATCAATAACTTCAAATACATTTCAGAGACATCACTGTTTCCAAAGATCATCCATAATCTCCACCCCCTAGTTAAAAACTGGAAGCCTCCACATATTCAGCCAATTCCTGTGCCAATATTCCCTGGGAGCACAACTTTGGTCTTTCCTGTGTTTGGGAATTGCGAGGACGAGGTTCTGTTCAGCAGTTCCTGTTCCTCGGCACATCAGCCAGGAATTGGTGAGATTTATCACTGCTCACCAGATCTCACTTGGTGGTGATCCAGGTGTAAGGGACAGAGAGGGAATCCACCTGTGATTCCAGGTTTGGCTGGTGGAAACATTAATGTGGAGATGCCAGCGTTGGACTGGGGTGAGCACAGTAAGAAGTCTGACAACACCAGGTTAAAGTCCAACAGGTTTGTTTTGAATCACGAGCTTTTGGAGCACTGCTCCTTCCTCACCTGAGGAAGGATCTGCGCTCCGAATACTAGTGATTCCAAACAAACCTGTTGGACTTTAACCTGGTGGTGGAAACAAGGTCAACATTTTCATAAATTACTTAAAACACCTTTTGATTCATTTAGGTCCCCCAACATCCCATTCCCCCAACATCCCATTCCCCCCACCCCATTCAGACCCCCAACATCTCATTCCCCCAACATCTCATTCCCCCAACACCCCATTCCCCCAACACCCCATTCCCCCACCCCATTCAGACCCCCAACATCCCATTCCCCCAACACCCCATTCCCCCAACACCCCATTCCCCCAACACCCCATTCCCCCAACACCCCATTCCCCCACCCCATTCAGACCCCCAACATCCCATTCCCCCAACACCCCATTCCCCCAACACCCCATTCCCCCAACACCCCATTCCCCCAACATCTCATTCCCCCAACACCCCATTCCCCCACCCCATTCAGACCCCCAACATCTCATTCCCCCAACACCCCATTCCCCCACCCCATTCAGACCCCCAACATCTCATTCCCCCAACATCTCATTCCCCCAACACCCCATTCCCCCCACCCCATTCAGACCCCCAACACCCCATTCCCCCAACACCTCATTCCCCCAACATCTCATTCCCCCAACACCCCATTCCCCCAACACCCCATTCCCCCAACACCCCATTCCCCCAACACCCCATTCCCCCAACACCCCATTCCCCCAACACCCCATTCAGACCCCATTCCCCCTGCCCCATTCAAACCCCCAACACACCATTCACCCACCCCATTCAGACCCCAACACCCCATTTCCTCTGCCCCATTCAAACCCCCAACATCCCATTCCCCCCACCCCATTCAGACCCCAATACTCCATTCCCCCCGCCCCATTCAGATCCCAACAGCCCATTCCCCCCGCCCCATTCAGACACCAACACCCCATTCCCCCCACCCCATTCAGACCCCAACACCCCATTCCCCCAACACCCCATTTCCCCTGCCCCATTCAGACCCCAATACCCCATTCCTCCGTCCCATTCAGACCCCTCCAACCACCATGCGCTCCACTCATCCAAGCCCCCCAACACCACCGAATCCCCTGCCCCATTCAGAGTTGAAGAAAGGTACGATGGGCAGAATGGTGAGATGTGCAGCTGGAGAGAAAGTGACCTGTGGTCAGTTGCGTTTTGTACAAGATGTTCGCGAAAGAAAGAAAGACAAAATCTTCCTTTAAAGACACTTTCATAACCTCAGGAATCCCAAAACATTAGTTTCAAAGTGTAGTCACTGTTGTCATGTGGACCCCCACCCCAATCTGTTCACAGCAAGCTCCCACAAACAACAGTCTGATAAGAAATAGATCATCCATTTTTGCAATGTTGGCAGCTGGATGAATAACGCTGAGAACACTGGGATGGATTCCTGCTTTCAACAAAATAGTGACCGCGAGATCTTTTACACAGCACACAACGGCAGTCAGGCATTGGTTTAACTTCTCAGTCAGAAAATAGCAACTCTGGCAGTGCAGCACTCCCTCAGTACTGACCCTCTGACAGTGCGGCACTCCCTCAGTACTGACCCTCTGACAGTGCAGCACTCCCTCAGTACTGACCCTCTGACAGTGCAGCACTCCCTCAGTAGTGACCCTCTGCAGTGTAGCACTCCCTCAGTACTGACCCTCTGACAGTGCGGCACTCCCTCAGTACTGACCCTCTGACAGTGCAGCACTCCCTCAGTACTGACCCTGTGACAGTGCAGCACTCCCTCAGTACTGACCCTCTGACAGTGCAGCACTCCCTCAGTACTGACCCTCTGACAGTGCAGCACTCCCTCAGTACTGACCCTCTGACAGTGCGGCACTCCCTCAGTACTGACCCTCTGACAGTGCGGCACTCCCTCAGTACTGATCCTCTGACAGTGCGGCACTCCCTCAGTACTGACCCTCTGACAGTGCAGCACTCCCTCAGTACTGACCCTCTGACAGTGCGGCACTCCCTCATTACTGACCCTCTGACAGTGCGACACTCCCTCATTACTGACCCTCTGACAGTGCGGCACTCCCTCAGTACTGACCCTCTGACAGTGCGGCACTCCCTCAGTACTGACCCTCTGACAGTGCGGCACTCCCTCAGTACTGACCCTCTGACAGTGCGGCACTCCCTCAGTACTGACCCTCTGACAGTGCGGCACTCCCTCAGTACTGACCCTCTGACAGTGCGGCACTCCCTCAGTACTGACCCTCTGACAATGCGGCACTCCCTCAGTACTGACCCTCTGACAGTGCCGCACTACCTCAGTACTGACCCTCTGACATTGCAGCACTCCCTCAGTACTGACCCTCTGGCAGTGCAGCACTCCCTCAGTACTGACCCTCTGACAGTGCGGCACTCCCTCAGTACTGCCCCTCTGACAGTGCGGCACTCCCTCAGTACTGACCCTCTGGCAGTGCAGCACTCCCTCAGTACTGACCCTCTGACAGTGCGGCACTCCCTCAGTACTGCCCCTCTGACAGTGCGGCACTCCCTCAGTACTGACCCTCTGGCAGTGCAGCACTCCCTCAATACTGACCCTCTGACAGTGCAGCACTCCCTCAGTACTGACCCTCTGACAGTGCGGCACTCCCTCAGTACTGACCCTCTGACAGTGCAGCACTCCCTCAGTACTGCCCCTCTGACAGTGCGGCACTCCCTCAGTACTGACCCTCTGGCAGTGCAGCACTCCCTCAGTACTGACCCTCTGACAGTGCAGCACTCCCTCAGTACTGACCCTCTGACAGTGCGGCACTCCCTCAGTACTGACCCTCTGACAGTGCAGCACTCCCTCAGTACTGACCCTCTGACAGTGCGGCACTCCCTCAGTACTGACCCTCTGACAGTGCAGCACTCCCTCAGTACTGACCCTCTGGCAGTGCAGCACCCCCTCGGTACTGACCCTCTGATAGTGCAGCACTCCCTCAGTACTGACGCTCTGATTGAAGGCCATCAACAGGTCAGTGTGAAATAATTGAATGCTACAATGGGGAAACATCCATTCGGCCTTGTCTGGATTAGTGAATTATGATGAGTAAAATGCAGTCATGTTGTGACCTTATTAAATGATGTGTGATCTCCCTGTGCGATGGAGGTGTTATTTGTTTTGAAGACTGTAACGTACAAAGCAGATAGTCCTTTAATTGGGTTGGTCATTATTAATTGAGGTGGCACGGGAGCATGGCTGCTTAGCAACGATGCCTGTGGAGAGGTTTGGGACGGTCTTCCTCAGATGGGTGGATGTGGAACGGTTTTGTTGATGAAGCGGCTGTGAAGCAGAGAGCAGTTTGTGTCTATACATCTGTGTTTCTGGGCAGCACTGGGATGGCGGTGCTGTGTTTCTGGGAGGGGCTGGGATGGCGGTGCTGTGTTACTGGGAGGGGCTGGGATGGCAGTGCTGTGTTTCTGGGAGGGGCTGGGATGGCGGTGCTGTGTTTCTGGGAGGGGCTGGGATGACGGTGCTGTGTTTCTGGGCAGCACTGGGATGGCGGTGCTGTGTTTCTGGGAGGGGCTGGGATGGCGGTGCTGTGTTTCTGGGAGGGGCTGGGATGGCAGTGCTGTGTTTCTGGGAGGGGCTGGGATGGCAGTGCTGTGTTTCTGGGAGGGGCTGGGATGGCAGTGCTGTGTTTCTGGGAGGGGCTGGGATGGCAGTGCTGTGTTTCTGGGAGGGGCTGGGATGGCGGTGCTGTGTTTCTGGGAGGGGCTGGGATGGCGGTGCTGTGTTTCTGGGAGGGGCTGGGATGGCGGTGCTGTGTTTCTGGGAGGGGATATCAGTTGGAGCAATGCTTCTTCCCTTTAGTTTAACATTCTGCGTAATTATAACCCTGATTCTGAGAACACAAGAGGATTATTGAAGTCTACCTCAGTCCTTCAATCCAATTTTTGGTGAGAGAGAAGGAGCTCGCTGACTGTGATTATGGATATTTAATGAGTTGATTATTATGATCGGTAACACCCCTGGGAGATGACACATGGCCATTGGGGTGACGGGTACTTTGCTGTAATTCCGGGGCTGGGCAAGCCTGGGGTCGAAGGCCAAGAAATCCTCTGTACCAGCGCCACTCAGCCCCAATGTGGTGGCCACAGTGTGGTGGCTCACTCACACACACACTCACACACTCACTCACACTCACACTCACACACTCACTCACTCACTCACACACTCACTCACTAACTCACACTCACTCTCACACACACTCACACTCACACACTCACTCACACACACACACTCTCACTCACTCACACTCACACTCTCACACTCACACTCACACACTCACACACTCTCACACTCTCACACTCACACTCACACACTCACTCACTCACACACTCACTCACACTCACTCACTCACTCACTCACTCACACTCACACACTCACTCACACTCACACACTCACTCACACACTCACTCACACACTCACTCACACTCACACACTCACTCACACACTCTCACACTCACTCACTCACACACTCACTCACACACTCACACACTCACACTCACACTCACACACTCACTCACTCACACACTCACTCACACTCACAACTCACTCACTCACTCACACTCACACACTCACTCACACTCACACACTCACTCACACACTCACTCCCACTCACACACTCACTCACTCACACATTCACTCACTCACTCACTCACTCACACTCACTCACACACACTCACACTCACTCACACTCACACACACTCACTCACACTCACACACTCACTCACACTCACACAGTCACTCACACACTCACTCACACTCACACACTCACACACTCACTCACTCACTCATTCATTCACTCACTCACTCACTCACTCACTCACTCACTCACACTCACACACACTCACACTCACTCACACTCACACACACTCACTCACACTCACACACTCACTCACTCACACACTCACTCACACTCACACACTCACTCACACTCACACAGTCACTCACACACTCACTCACACTCACACACTCACACACTCACTCACTCACTCATTCATTCACTCACTCACTCACTCACTCACACTCACACACACTCACACTCACTCACACTCACACACACTCACTCACACTCACACACTCACTCACTCACACACTCACTCACACTCACACTCACTCACACTCACACACACTCACTCACACACACACACACAAACACTCACACTCACACTCACACACTCATACACTCACACACTCATACACTCATACACTCACACACTCACAGTCACACACACACACACTCACTGACTCACACACTCACACTCACTCACTCACTCACTCACTCACACACTCACACTCACTCACACACTCACACACTCACACACTCACACACTCACACACTCACTCACACACTCACACTCACTCACACTCACACACTCACTCACTCACACGCTCTCACACTCACACTCACACTCACACACTCACTCACTCACACACTCACTCACACTCACACTCACTCACTCACTCACACTCACACACTCACTCACACTCACACACTCACTCACACACTCACTCACACTCACACACTCACTCACTCACACATTCACTCACTCACTCACACTCACACCACACTCACTCACACTCACACACTCACTCACACTCACACACTCACTCACACACTCACTCACACTCACACACTCACACACTCACTCACTCACACATTCACTCACTCACACACTCACACTCACTCACTCACACACACTCACACTCACTCACACTCACACACACTCACTCACACACACACTCACTCACTCACACTCACACACACACACACAAACACTCACCTTCACACTCACACACTCATACACTCACACACTCATACACTCATACACTCACACACTCACAGTCACACACACACACTCACTCACTCACTCACACACTCACACTCAGTCACTCACTCACACACTCACACTCACTCACACACTCACACACTCACACTCACACACACACACTCACACACACACACACTCACACTCACACACACTCACTCACACTCACACACACTCACTAACACACTCACTCACACACTCACTCACTCACTCACACACTCACACTCACTCACACACACACACTCATACACTCACTCACACACTCACACACTCACACTCACACACTCACACACACACTCACTCACACTCACACACACACTCACTAACACACTCACTCACACACTCACTCACTCTCACTCACTCACTCACACTCACTCACACTCACACACTCACACTCACTCTCACTCACACTCACTCACACACTCATACTCACTCACCCACTCACACTCACTCACACACTCACATACTCACACTCACACAGACCCTCACACTCACTCACTCACACACTCACTCACACTCAGTCACACACTCACATACTCACTCACACACACTCTCACACTCACTCACTCACACTCACACTCACTCACTCTAACTCACTCTAAATCACTCTCACTCACTCACACACTCACACTCACACTCACTCACACTCACTCACTCACACTCACTCACACTCACTCACTCACACTCACTCACACTCACACTCGCACTGACTCACACTCTCACGCTCACACACACTCACTCACACTCACTCACTCACACACACTCACACTCACTCATACTCACTCATACTCACTCACACACTCACACTCACTCACACACTCACACACACTCACACACTCTCACACTCTCACACACACTCACACACTCACACTCACTCACTCACTCACACACACTCACACTCACTCACACACTCACTGATTCTCACTCACACTCACTCACACTCACTCACACACTCACACACTCTCACACTCACTCACACTCACTCATACACTCACACACTCACACACTCACACTCACTCACTCACACTCACTCACACACTCACACACGTGCACAGGTTTCAGGTTGCCTGTCTTGTCAGAAAATGGAAGGAAATGTCTTGCCGACGTTTCAAACAGACGTTAGAGTCGCTGTGTTCACGGCATTGCCCCTCCTGACACCATGTTTAATGAAAACAGCCCATCACAATTTCCCTGACCTCTGGGTCCCCCAATTTGCCTTCCCTTGAACCCTGATCCCCACAACCTTTCATTCTTTTAACCTTTGACCTCATGGCCTCCTCCCACCATGACATTTACCTCCGACCTCACTATGTTTCCCTCTGATCTGTGAATTCTGATGTTCTGCTTGCATTGCCCCATCCTCCATTTCCTCCAACACACACTCGCATACACACTCGCACCCACACACACTTGCACACTCTCGCACTCACACACACACACATGCACACTCACACACTTGCACACACACACATGCACACTCACACACACGTACACTCACACTCAATCACACACCCACTCACTCACTCACTCACTCACACTCACTCACACACACTCACACTCACTCACACTCACACACTCACACTCACACACACACACACTCACTCACACTCACACACTCACTCGCACTCACACACTCACACACACACACTCACACTCACACTCACACACTCATACACTCACACACCCATACACTCATACACTCACACACTCACAGTCACACACTCACACACACTCACTCACTCACTCACACACTCACATTCACTCTCACTCACACACACTCACACTCACTCACACACTCACACTCACACACACTCACTCACACACAGACACACTCACTAACACACTCACTCACACACTCACTCACTCTCACTCACTCACTCACAAACTCACACTCACTCACATACTCACACACTCATACACTCACACTCACTCACTCACACACTCACACTCACTCACACACTCACACTCACACACTCACACACTCACACACTCACACACACACTCACTCACACTCACACACACACTCACTAACACACTCACTCACACACTCACTCACTCACTCTCACTCACTCACTCACACACTCACTCACACTCACACACTCACACACTCATACACTCATACACTCACACACTCATACACTCACACACTCACAGTCACACACTCACACACTCACACTCACTCACTCACTCACACACTCACATTCACTCTCACTCACACACTCACACTCACTCACACACTCACACACTCACACTCACACACACTCACTCACACACAGACACACTCACTAACACACTCACTCACACACTCACTCACTCTCACTCACTCACTCACAAACTCACACTCACTCACATACTCACACACTCATACACTCACACTCACTCACTCACACACTCACACTCACTCACACACTCACACACTCACACTCACACACTCACACACTCACACACACACTCACTCACACTCACACACACACTCACTAACACACTCACTCACACACTCACTCACTCACTCTCACTCACTCACTCACACACTCACTCACACTCACACACTCACACACTCATACACTCATACACTCACACACTCATACACTCACACACTCACAGTCACACACTCACACACTCACACTCACTCACTCACTCACACACTCACACTCACTCACCCACTCACACTCACACTCACACACTCACAACACACACACACACTCACTCACACGCACACTCACTAACACACTCACTCACACACTCACTCACTCACTCTCACTCACTCACTCACACACTCTCACACACACACACACATGCACACTCACACACACGTACACTCACACTCAATCACACACTCACTCACTCACTCACTCTCACACACACACACTCGCACACACTCACACATGCACACTCACACACTTGCACACACACACATGCACACACACACACACGTACACTCACTCACTCACATACTCACACACACTCTCACACACACATACTCACACACTCACATCTGCACTCACACACACACTCACACACACTCACACATACACACATAAACACACTCACACATGCACTCACACATACACACACTCACACATACACAGACTCACACATACACACACTCACACATACACAGACTCACACATACACACACTCACACATACACAGACTCACACATACACACACTCACACATACACACACACACATACACTCACACACACACACACTCACACATACTCATACTCACACATACACACACTCACACACTCTGACACACACTCACACACACGCACACAGACAAGCACACATACATTCACACACACTTATACACACTCATGCATATTCTCACACAGACAATCACACATGATTTTGTGCATGCACACTCACACACGCACTCACATACACGCTGATCGTTTATGGACTCAGCTCCACTTTCCGACCCGAACACCATAATCCTTAATCCCTTTATTCTTCAAAAAACTATCTATCTTTACCTTAAAAACATCTAATGAAGGAGCCTCAACTGCTTCACTGGGCAAGGAATTCCATAGATTCACAACCCTTTGGGTGAAGAAGTTCCTCCTAAACTCTAAATCTACTTCCTAAATGTACTTCCCCTTATTTTGAGGCTATGTCCCCTAGTTCTGCTGTCACCCGCCAGTGGAAACAACCTGCCCGCATCTATCCTATCTATTCCCTTCATAATTTTAAATGTTTCTATAAGATCCCCCCTCATCCTTCTAAATTCCAACGAGTACAGTCCCAGACTACTCAACCTCTCCTCATAATCCAACCCCTTCAGCTCTAGGATTAACCTAGTGAATCTCCTCTGCACACCCTCCAGCGCCAGTACGTCCTTTCTCAAGTAAGGAGACCAAAACTGAACACAATACTCCAGGTGTGGCCGCACTAACACCTTATACAATTGCAACATAACCTCCCTAGTCTTAAACTCCATCCCTCCAGCAATGAAGGACAAAATTCCATTTGCCTTCTTAATCACCTGTTGCACTTGTAAACCAAGGAGCAAGAGGGTAAACTTGTAAACCAACCAATCCAGCATCTTCCCTACTACCGAAGTTAAGCTCACTGGCCTATAATTTCCTGCTTTCTGCCTACCTCTTTTTTTAAACAGTGGCGTCACGTTTGCTAATTTCCAATCCACCGGGAATTCAGGGTGTGAGGAGTAGCGTTTCATTATATAAGGTAAGGTTGGAAAGTCCAGTGAAGAGTGGTGAAGTGGCAGTAGGAGTAATAGAGAAACTATCTTGTCCAGGAATACAGTTTATCTTGGGTAATGATATAGCTGGATTACAGGTGGGAGTGCTGCCTACTGTGGTTGATAAGCCAATGGAAAATCAGACAACTGAAGTGTTGAAGGACGAATTTCCTGGGATTTTTCCGGATTGTGTAGTAACCCGGTCGCAAAGTCACAGGTTAAGGCAAGAGGAGAAATCAAAGAGTGAAGATGAAGTTGAAGTGCAATTATCAGAAACTATTTTTGATCAGATGGTTGAAAAAGAACAAGAACAGGTAGAGGATGAGGCGGATATTTTTAGTTCAGGAAAATTGGCGGAGTTTCAACAGAACGATGTAGAAATAAAACGGATATATCAGAAAGCATATACAGAAGAGGAATCTGAAAGTATACCAAAGTGTTATTACCATAAAAGTGATGTCTTCATGAGAAAATGGAGACCTGTACATTTGCAGACGGATGAAAAGTGGGCAGACGTTCATCAAGTAGTATTGCCGGTAGGGTATATAAAGGAGGTGTTGCGAGTTGCACATGAGGTACCAGTGGGAGGTCATTTGGGAATCAGGAAAACTCAAGCTAAAATCCAGAAACATTTTTATTGGCCTGGACTACATAAAAATATAGTTAAATTTTGTCAATCATGACACACATGTCAAGTGATAGGGAAACCTCAAGCAGTAATAAAACCAGCACCCTTAATACCCATTCCAGCATTTGAGGAACCTTTTACAAGGGTCCTAATTGATTGCATAGGACCGCTTCCTAAAACAAAAAAATCAATATCTTTTGACTATAATGGATGTGTCTACTAGGTTTCCAGAGGCCATTCCAGTACGTAATATTACAGCTAAACGGATTGTGGAGGAGTTACTTAAATTCTTTACTAGATATGGACTACCCACAGAAATTCAATCGGATCAAGGATCAAATTTTACTTCAAAGTTATTCAAAGAAGTTATGGATAGCTTAGGAATAAAACAATTTAAATCAACTGCATATCATCCAGAATCGCAGGGAGCGTTAGAAAGGTGGCATCAGACACTAAAGACAATGTTGAGGGCGTATTGTCAAGATTATCCGGAGGATTGGGATAAAGGAATTCCATTTGCACTGTTTGCAATTAGGGATGCACCTAATGAGTCTACCAAATTTAGTCCTTTTGAACAAATCTTTGGTCATGAGGTAAGAGGACCACTTAAATTGATTAAGGAAAAATTGGTGGGTGAGAAATCGGAAATTACACTATTGGATTACATGTCACATTTTAGGGAATGATTAAATAGAGCAGGTGAATTGGCTAGACAACATTTGAAAATTGCACAAAATGTGATGAAACGGGTAGCGGACAAGAAATCCAAAGTTCATAGTTTTGTCAGTGGGGATAAAGTTTTAGTGTTGTTACCAGTGGTAGGTGAGCCTTTAAAAGCTAGGTTTTGTGGACCGTTCTTACAAATTGGGATGAATTGTTAAGTTACCTTCCAGAGGAAAAACGAACTGACCTGAAAGTGTTATTAGTATCACATGGGCATGTTTGTAGAGATAAATTGGGAAGTACTAAAATGACTGTACATGATGTAGATGTGGGAAATGCTGTTCTATTCAAACAACATCCATATAGACTTAACCCTTTAAAATTGGCACAGGTTAACAGAGAGATTGAGAGTATGCTGAAAAATGGCATAATTGAAGTCAGTTGCAGCCAATGGAGCTCACCCATAGTGATGGTACCTAAACCAGATGGTACCCAATGGTTGGGTGTGGACTATCAAAAGGTGAATGCAGCTACAAGAACGGACTCTTATCCTATCCCACGTTTGAAGGATTGCATTGAGAAAGTGGGACAATCTGCTTTTATTTCCAACTTCCAGACATGGAAAGAACATTTAAAACATCGTATGGAGTTCTTCGATCGACTTCAGGAGGCGGGTTTGGTGATGAACCTAGCCAAAAGTGAATTTGGAGAAGCCCGAATCACTTTCCTTGAGGAGTTTCCGATACCCTCAAGACAAAGGGAAATAATGCGATTTCGTAGCATGAGTGGATTTGATCGAACCTTTGTGCAAAGGTTTTGTGGCGTGATTACTCCACTGATGGACTTGCTAAAGAAACGTCAAAAATTTCAATGTACAGCGGACTTTCAACAGGCATGTGACTGCCTGAAAGCTGTGATAACCGATGCTCCTGTATTGGAGAATTGCAAGGGACTCTGTGATCAGATTGAACTGAAGTATCTAACTTTAAAGAGAATTGCCGAGGCATAGAACAAAGAACAAAGAAAATTACAGCAAAGGAACAGACCCTTCAGCCCTCCCAGCCTGCGCCGATCCAGATCCTTTATCTAAACCTGTCTCCTATTTTCCAAACTCTACTTCCCTCTGTTCCCGCCCGTTCATATACCTGTCTAGATGCTTCTTAAATGATGCTATCGTGCCCGCCTCTACCACCTCCGCTGGCAAAGCGTTCCAGGCACCCACCACCCTCTGCATAAAAAACTTTCCACGCACATCTCCCTTAAACTTTCCCCCTCTCACCTTGAAATCATGACCCCTTGTAACTGACACCCCCACTCTTGGAAAAAGCTTGTTGCTATCCACCCTGTCCATACCTCTCATAATTTTGTAGAACTCAATCAGCTCTCCCCTCAACCTCCGTCTTTTCAACGAAAACAATCCTAATCTACTCAACCTTTCTTCATAGCTAGCACCCTCCATACCAGGCAACATCCTGGTGAACCTCCTCTGCACCCTCTCTAAAGCATCCACATCCTTCTGGTAATGTGGCGACCAGAACTGCACGCAGTATTCCAAATGTGGCCTAATTAAAGTCCGATACAACTGTAACATGACCTGCCAACTCTTGTACTCAATACCCCCTCCAATGAAGGCAAGCATGCTGTATGCCTTCTTGACCACTCTATCAACCTGCGTTGCCACCTTCAGGGTACAATGGACCTGAACTCCCAGATCTCTCTGCACATCAATTTTCCCCAAGACCTTTCCGTTGACCATATAGTCCGCTCTTGAATTAGATCTTCCAAAATGCATCACCTCGCATTTGCCTGGATTGAACTCCATCTGCCATTTCTCTGCCCAACTCTCCAATCTATCTATATTTTGCTGTATTCTCTGACAGTCCTCCTCGCTATCTGCAACTCCACCAATCTTAGTATCATCTGCAAACTTGCTAATCAGACCACCTATACCTTCCTCCAGGTCATTTATGTAGATCACAAACAACAGTGGTCCGAGCATGGATCCCTGTGGAACACCATTAGTCACCCTTCTCCATTTTGAGACACTCCCTTCCACCACTACTCTCTGTCTCCTGTTGCCCAGCCAGTTCTTTATCCATCTAGCTAGTACACCCTGAACCCCATACGACTTCACTTTTTCCATCAACCTGCCATGGGAAACCTTATCAAACGCCTTACTAAAGTCCATGTATACGACATCTACAGCCCTTCCCTCATCAATTAACTTTGTCACTTCCTCAAAGAATTCTATTAGGTTTGTAAGACATGACCTTCCCTGCACAAAACCATGCTGCCTATCACTGATAAGTCTATTTTCTTCCAGATGTGAATAGATCCTATCCCTCAGTACCTTCTCCAACAGTTTGCCTACCACTGACATCAAGCTCACAGGTCTATAATTCCCTGGATTATCCCTGCTACCCTTCTTAAACAAAGGGACAACATTAGCAATTCTCCAGTCCTCCGGGACCTCACCCGTGCTCAAGGATGCTGCAAAGATATCTGTTAAGGCCCCAGCTATTTCGACCCTCGCTTCCCTCAGTAACCTGGGATAGATCCCATCCGGTCCTGGGGACTTGTCCACCTTAATGTCTTTTAGAATACCCAAAATTTCCCCCTTCCGCATGACAACTTGACCGAGAGTATTTAAACATCCATCCCTAGCCTCAACATCCGTCTTGTCCCTCTCCTTTGTGAATACCGATGCAAAGTACTCATTAAGAATCTCACCCATTTCCTCTGAGTCCACGCATAAATTCCCTCTTTTGTCTTTCAGTGGGCCAATCCTTTCTCTAGTTACCCTCTTGCTCCTTACATACATAAGAACATAAGAACTAGGAGCAGGAGTAGGCCATCTGGCCCCTCGAGCCTGCTCCGTCATTCAATTAGATCATGGCTGATCTTTTGTGGACTCAGCTCCACTTTCCGGCGCGAACACCATAACCCTTAATCCCTTTATTCTTCAAAAAACTATCTATCTTTACCTTAAAAACATGTAATGAAGGAGCCTCAACTGCTGCACTGGGCAAGGAATTCCATAGATTCACAACCCTTTGGGTGAAGAAGTTCCTCATACGAATAAAATGCTTTGGGATTTTCCTTAACCCTGTTAGCCAAAGATATTTCATGACCCCTTTTAGCCCTCTTTATTGCGCCTTTGAGATTCGTCCTACTTTCCCGATATTCCTCCAAAGCTTCATCAGTTTTGAGTTGCCTCAATCCTATGTATGCTTCCTTTTTCATTTTAGCTAGTCTCACAATTTCACCCGTCATCCATGGTTCCCTAATCTTGCCATTTCTATCTTTCATTTTCACAGGAACATGTCTGTCCTGCACTCTAATTAACCTTTCCTTAAAAGACTTCCACATTTCAAATGTAGATTTACCCTTAAACAGCTGCTCCCAATCCACGTTCCCTAGCTCCTGCCGAATTTTGTTATACTCTGCCTTTCCCCAATTTAGCACTCTTCCTTTCGGACCTCTCTTGTCCTTGTCCATGAGTTTTCTAAAACTTACGGAATTGTGATCGCTATTCCCAAAGTAATCACCGACTGAAACATCAACCACCTGGCCGGGATCATTCCCCAATGCCAGGTCCAGTATGGCCCCTTCCCGAGTTGGACTATTTACACACTGCTCTAAAAAACTCTCCTGGATGCTCCTTACAAATTCTGCTCCATCTACGCCTCCAACACTACATGAGTCCCATTCAATGTTGGGGAAGCTAAAATCTCCCATCACAACCACCCTATTGCTCCTACAGTTTTCTATAATCTGTCTGCATATTTGTACCTCTACTTCATGCTCGCTTTTGGGACGCATGTAGTAAAGTCCCAACAATGTTACTGTACCCTTCCTATTTCTCAGCCCCACCCATATTGCCTTAGTGCTCAAATCCTCCATCATGCCCTCCTTAATCACAGCTGTGATATCATCTCTGACGAGTAATGCAACTCCTCCACCCCTTCTACCTCCCTCTCTATCCCTCCTGAAGCATCTATACCCTGGGATATTCAGTTGCCAGTCCTGCCCTTCCCTCAACCAAGTCTCAGTAATACCAATAACATCATATTCCCAGGTACTGATCCAAGCCCTAAGTTCATCTGCCTTACCTGCTACACTTATCGCATTAAAACAAATGCACCTCAGACCACCTTTGCGTTCATCATCTCTTCCCTGTCTACTCTTCCCCTCAGTCACATTGAGTTTATTGTCTCGTATCTTACTGGCTTTAGTTGCTGCTTCTTTACTGACCTCTAACTTCCTAATCTGGTTCCCATCCCCCTGCCACATTAGTTTAAAACCTCCCCAACAGTGTTAACAAAAGCACCCCCTAGGACATTGGTTCCAGTCCTGCCCAGGTGTAGTCCATCCGGTTTGTAATGGTCCCACCGCCCCCAGAACCGGTTCCAATGTCCCAAAAATCTGAACCCCCTCCCTCCTGCACCATCTCTCAAGCCCCGTATTCATTCTGACTATTCTTGAATTTCTACTCTGACTGTCCCGTGGCACTGATAGCAACCCTGAGATTACTTTCTTTGAGGTCCTACTTTTTAACTTATCTCCTAACTCCCTAAATTCTGATTGTAGGACCTCATCCCTTTTTTTTACCTATATCGTTGGTGCCCATATGCACCACGACAACTGGCTGTTCACCCTCCCCCTTCAGTATGTCCTGCAGCCGATCGGAGAGATCCCTGACCCGAGCACCCGGGAGGCAACATACCATTCGGGAGTCTCGTTTTAGACCACAGAAATGCCTGTCTACTCCCCTTACAATTGAATCCCCTATGACTATAGCCCTGTCAGTCTTTTTCCCACCCTTCTGTGCAGCAGAGCCAGCCACGGTGCCATGAGCCTGGCTATTACTGCCTTCCCCTGGTGAGTCATCTCCCCCAACAGTATCCAAAACGGTATACCTGTTTTGGAGGGAGATGACCGCAGGGGACACCTGCACTGCCTTCCTGCTCTTTCTCTGCCTTTTGGTCACCCATTCCCTGTCTCCGTCACCAATCCTAATCTGCGGTGTGACCAACTCACTGAACGTGCTATCCACGACCTCGTCAGCATCGCGGATGCTCCAAAGTGAGTCCATCCGCAGCTCCAGAGCCGTCATGCGGTCTAACAGGAGCTGCAGCTGGACACACTTCCCGCACATGAAGGAGTCAGGGGCATCGGCCGCGTCCCTGAACTCCCACATTGCGCATGAGGAGCATAACACGGGTCTGGGATCTCCTGCCATTTTTACCCTTAACTGATTACAAATATAGTATCAAATAATTAATAAGTGAAAAAAATAAAGATTTTACTTACCAATCACAATACTCACCAACACACGAAGAGTTAAATTTCTCCCAGCTGCTGGTAATTGGAGCACTTTCCTTACCAGCCAATCAGGTCACTGCTTTGCTGTGATGTCACCCTTCAAGGTAAGTTTTTAAAGAGATAAACTTACCTTCCCGACAACCACGGTTGTTTTTTTTTGGTTAGAGGAGAGGGTAGGGAGGGAAACACTGAGGAAGTGTTTCGGGTTTAATTGTCACTTGACAACAGCCCCTTCACAAACCACCTTCAAATTAGGCTGACCGCACTGCACGTATGCAAATCTCCCCGGAACAGCCAATCAGTAGCTCCGCTCTGCTGCCCTCTGCTGGATGCTTGCTTGCACTCGAACTCCTCAGGTCTCTTTCGCAGGTATACCTTCAAATTAGGCTGACCGCACTGCACGTATGCAAATCTCCCCGGAACAGCCAATCAGTAGCTCCGCTCTGCTGCCCTCTGCTGGATGCTTGCTTGCATTCGAACTCCTCGGTAGAGGAATGGATAGATCGTGCATTGACTTTCTTGTTCAAAGCGACTGTTAATCGAGAAGGATTTTGGTTGGAGGAAGAAGAGCGGGAAAGATGGATTTTATTATTATGCCTGTTTGTGTGATTTTTTTGTGAAACGAAAATGTATATTTACTGTGTACATTTCTTAGTGGATGGTACAAAAGTGAAAAATGCAACCATCTTGAAGTTGATGGTTTATTTTTTTTCTTGGGGGCAGGTGTCATGTGAGAGTACCTTTAAGAAGTGAATGTTTAAGCAATGTACCTTTAAGAAATGGAACAGCTCATATTACTGAAGTGATGTCAGACTGTGGGTGGAGCTGGGTTTTTTAGCTCAGCCATTTTGCAGTGTTTAGGTTTCAGTTTGAGAGAGAGCAGCCGAAAAGTACCTGGCTGGTTTGCTGTGATCTGTTTGAAAGGAGAAAGCCAGTTTTGAGAAAAAGAGCTTCGGTGTGTCTGTGTTTGCAGTGAGCTGGATCTGCTGTGATCTCTGCCAGGAAAGATTATCTCTGAATAATTTGGGTGATTTAAACTCATAAGAGTAATGTCTTTAACCTGATGTGTTTCTGTTGTTAAAGATGTTAAGTTTTTGGGGGTTTGAAGGAACAGTTTGAGGGATTATTTAGTGTTGTATTATTTTCAGGGTTATCTTTGAAGTAAGGGGTGTTAAGGGATCCAGTGTTTATTTTAAAAGGTTAATTTGAGTTCATGGAATAAACATTGTTTTGTGTTTAAAAACCCACGTGTCCATAATTGTCATACCACACCTGGGGAACAAGCCGTGTGCTTCAAAAGCAACAATACATTAAAGGGAGAGGTTGGTTGAACTCCATGATACATTTGGGGTTCTGAAAACGCCGCTCCCATAACACAAGACTAATTTATTCCAATGTTTTTCTTCCTGTCTGCTGACCAGCTTTCCATCGATCGCAAGACACTACCCGTAATCTCATGCGCTGTAACTTTACATAGTAATCAGCTTTGTGAGACCTCGTCAAAAGCCTTCTGAAAGTCTAAATAAACCATATCCACCGGTTCTCCCTTGTCAACTCTACTAGTTACATCTTCAAAGAATTCTAGTTGATTTGTCAAACATAATTTCCCTTTCGTAAACCCATAGTGACTTTGTCTGATTACACCACTGCTTTCCAAATGCTGTGCTATGAAATCCTTGCTAATGGACTCCAGCAACTTCCCCACTACTGACATTATGCTCACTGTTTAGTTCCCTGTTTTCTCTCTAACTCCCTTTTTGAATAGCGGGGTTATATTTGCTAACTTCCAATCTGTAGGAACCATTCCAGAGTCCAAAGTCTTTTGGAGAATGACCACCACTGGATCTACTATTTCTAGGACCTCGTCCTTAAGCACTCTGGGATGAAGATTATCCGTCCCTGGATATTTATCCACCTTCAATCCATTCATTTCCCCAAAACCATGTCTTTACCAACACTAATTTCCTTCAGCTCCTCACTGAAACTTGTGTTTCTCAGAACTTCCGCTACATTATTCATGTCTTCCTTTGTGAAGACAGAAGCAAAGTATGAATTTAGTTCCTCAGCTATTTCTTTGTTCCCTGTTATGAATTCGCCAGTTTCTGACTGTAAGGGGCCGACATTAGTTCTTCAAAAAATAAAGTTAGAGTACCCAATTCATTCATTTTTTCCAATTAAGGGGCAATTTAGCATGGTCAATCCACCTATCCTACACATCTTTGGATTGTGGAGGCAGCACGGTAGCACAGTGGTTAGCACTATGGCTTCACAGCTCCAGGGTCCCAGGTTCGATTCCCGGCTGGGTCACTGTCTGTGCGGAGTCTGCACGTCCTCCCCCCATGTCTGCGTGGGTTTCCTCCGGGTGCTCCGGTTTCCTCCCACAGTCCAAAGATGTGCTGGTTAGGTGGATTGGCCACGATAAAATGCCCTTAGGTTCGATGGGGTTGCTGGGTTACGGGGATAGGGTGGAGGTGTGAGCTGAAGTGGGGTGCTCTTTCCAGGAGCTCGTGCAGACTCGATGGGCCGAATGGCCTCCTTCTGCACTGTAAATTCTATTTTTAAAAATCACACGCTAACACGGGGAGAATGTGCAAAATCAATACTGACAGTGACCCAGAGACAGGATCGATCCCAGGCCCTCGGCGTTGTGAGGTAGCAGTGCTAACCACTGCACCACCGTGCTGCACTACATTAGTTTTTATCGATCTTTTTCTCTTTACATACCTACAGAAACTTTTACAGTCAGTTTTTATGTTCCCCACTAGTTTACTATCATATTGTCTTTTCTCCTTTTTAATCAATCCCTTGGTCTGCCTTTGCTGAATTTTAAACTGTTCCAAACCCTCAGGTCTATTGCTTTTTCTTGTTAATTTGTATGCCTCTTCTTGGAATCTAATACTATCACTAATCTCCCCATGGTTTGGCCACAGTTCCCTTTCTACTGTTCTGCCAAATAGGAATGAACAGCGTTTGGAGTTCACCTATTCGTTCCTTGAATACCCGCCATTGCCTGTCCGCTATCCTTCCTTTCAGTAATGTTTCCCAGTCCGTCATAGCCAGCTCATGTCTCATACCATCATCGTTACCTTTATTGAAGTTTAGGACCCTGGTCTCAGAATCAACTACCTCACTATCTGCCTTGATAAAGAATTCTCTCATATTATGATCACTCATCCCCAAGGGTTCTCTCACAACTAGATTGCCAACTAATCCTTTCTCATTGCACAACGCCCAGTCCAAGATGGTCTGTTCTCTTGTTGGTTCCTCAACATATTGGTCCCGAAAACAATCCCATACACACTCCAGAAATTCCTCCTCTATTGCAGTGGGACTAATTTGACTCACCCAATCTATATGCAGATTAGAGTTACCCATAATCGCAGATGTTACTTTATCACATGCATCTGTGATTTCCTGTTTAATGCTATTCCCAATATTACCACTGCAGTTTGGTGGTCTGTATATAACCCACAAATGTTTTTTTCACTTGATGTTTCTTAACTCCACCCATACAGATTCCACATCATCTGTACTAATATCTTTCCTCAATATTGCATCAATATCTTCTTTAATCAACAATGCAACTCCACCACATTTTCCTTTCTGTCTGTCATTCCTAAAAACTGAACAGCCTCAATGTTTAGTTCCCATCCTTGGCCATCTTGGAGCCATCTCTCCGTAATCCCAACTATATCATATCCCTTTACCTGCGGAATGAATTCATCCATTTTAGTTTGAATGTTCCGCCACTTCACGTACAAAACCTTAACGCTAGTCCGTTTAATGTGCCTTGTCCTGTCCCAGCTAATGGATACATTCATGCAGTGTATCTACTAAAGCTGTTGTAATTAAGGAGTTGGAAAAGGTGAATTAATTATTGATTTTAACCATTTACTTGTTTACAGCAAAATGGCTGCTGAATATTGTTTATATTTTGGGTGCTTTCCTGAAATATAGATAATTTGAGGGATTTTATTTAGACCTAGCTGGGTGATGGAACATCTTAGTCCAAATTACCGAACAGAACGTCTTTCGGGACTTGTGGGAGGAAACCGGAGCACCCGGAGGAAACCCACGCACACACGGGGAGAACGTGCAGACTCCGCACAGACAGTGACCCAAGTCGGAAATCAAACCTGGGACCCTGATGCTGTGAAGCAACAGTGCTAACCACTGTGCTACCGTGCCGCATGTTCACAGCAAAGGGTGTGCTGGGGACTCACTGCTTTCACAACAATGGAGCAATTGTTTCACTTCAGCAAACGAGAGAGAGAGAGACAAAGGGAGAGAGACAGAGGGGAAAAAAGCAGAAGGGGGCCGTTCAGTCCGTCGAGGCTGACACGACCTTTAAAAGAACACCTTACCCAGGCCCCCTTCCTATCCCCACAGCATTGTAACCCTGCACATCTTTGGACACTAAGGGGCAATTGATCACAGCCAACCAACTAACCTACAGATCTTTGGACTGTGGGAGGAAACCGGAGCACCCGGAGGAAACGCATGCAGACACACAGGGAGAACGTACAGACTCCGCACAGACAGTCACCCGAGGCTGGAATTGAAGCCGGATCCCTGGTGCTGTGAAGCAGCAGTGCTAACCACTGTGCCACCATGCCAGCGTGAAGCAACAGTGCTAACCACTGTGCCACCATGCCAGCATGAAGCAACAGTGCTAACCACTATGCCAACATGCCAGTGTGAAGCAACAGTGCTAACCACTGTGCCACCATGCCAGTGTGAAGTAGTAGTGCTAACCACTGTGCCACCATGCCAGTGTGAAGCAGTAGTGCTAACCACTGTGCCACCATGCCAGTGTGAATCAGTAGTGCTAACCACTATGCCAACATGCCAGTGTGAAGTAGTAGTGCTAACCGCTGTGCCACCATGCCGGTGTGAAGCAGTAGTGCTAACCGCTGTGCCACCATGCCGGTGTGAAGCAGTAGTGCTTGCCACTGTGCCACCATGTTGGTGTGAAGCAGTAGTGCTTGCCACTGTGCCACCATGTTGGTGTGAAGCAGTAGTGCTTGCCACTGTGCCACCATGCCGGTGTGAAGCAGTAGTGCTTGCCACTGTGCCACCATGCTGGTGTGAAGCAGTAGTGCTAACCGCTGTGCCACCATGCCGATGTGAAGCAGTAGTGCTAACCGCTGTGCCACCATGCCGGTGTGAAGCAGTAGTGCTAACCGCTGTGCCACCATGCCAGTGTGAAGCAGTAGTGCTAACCACTGTGCCACCATGCCGGTGTGAAGCAGTAGTGCTAACCGCTGTGCCACCATGCCGGTGTGAAGCAGTAGTGCTAACCACTGTGCCACCATGTCGGTGTGAAGCAGTAGTGCTAACCGCTGTGCCACCATGCCGGTGTGAAGCAGTAGTGCTAACCGCTGTGCCACCATGCCGGTGTGAAGCAGTAGTGCTAACCGCTGTGCCACCATGCCAGTGTGAAGCAGTAGTGCTAACCGCTGTGCCACCATGCCAGTGTGAAGCAGTAGTGCTAACCGCTGTGCCACCATGCCAGTGTGAAGCAGTAGTGCTAACCGCTGTGCCACCATGCCAGTGTGAAGCAGTAGTGCTAACCACTGTGCCACCATGCCAGTGTGAAGCAGTAGTGCTAACCGCTGTGCCACCATGCCGGTGTGAAGCAGTAGTGCTTGCCACTGTGCCACCATGCCAGTGTGAAGCAGTAGTGTTAACCGCTGTGCCACCATGTTGGTGTGAAGCAGTAGTGCTAACCGCTGTGCCACCATGCCAGTGTGAAGCAGTAGTGTTAACCGCTGTGCCACCATGTTGGTGTGAAGCAGTAGTGCTTGCCACTGTGCCACCATGCCGGTGTGAAGCAGTAGTGCTAACCGCTGTGCCACCATGCCAGTGTGAAGCAGTAGTGCTAACCGCTGTGCCACCATGCCGGTGTGAAGCAGTAGTGCTTGCCACTGTGCCACCATGTCGGTCCTGTACTTCACTATCACAAACCCGTTGCCTCCTCTGAGTTTCAGCCTCGGAAATAGGAAGCGGATGTGCCAGGTGGTGAGTTGGAAGGGATTGGAATCGAGGAAGACAAATCTCTCTGCGCCCTCAGCCCTCTCTATCTTTGTAGCTTCTTCCAGCCCCCACATCTCTCTGAGACGTCTATACTCTCATCTGACACCCTGCGCCCTCTCCATAATTTTTCTTGTCTCACCATTGGCGCCGTGCCTTCAGCTGCCTGGACTCTAAGTTCTGGAATCTCTCCACCTCTCTCACCTTCTTGCTCTTTAAAAGCTACCTTATTGACGAAGCTTTTGTTTCTTTGACCTTTTCTGGTTCAGTGTCAAATTATATTTGATATACTTCCTGTGAAGCATCTGGGGATATTTTATTACATCTGTGATAGAGAGGCTATATAAATGTAAGTTATTACTTTTCCACCTAGCTACAGACATGAGTATCTTTTACGCTGTGCGGGTAACTAACTGTCGTCTCACATCGCCGCACCTCCAGAGATGAATGTGGCTGATTGATTTCATTCTCACAGTAATGAAACAAGTTTATCGCTTCTGAAATTTGTATGAGTTTCTTTTGTTATGTTAATGTCACAAGGAAGCTTTAAAACCACTTGTCCCTGAGTGCTGGTCAGCCAGGATCTTTCCAGTGTTCTCACCGGGGAACAGTTGTCTTTCAAACTACAATGCATCTTAGCTAGTTGTCACTTTACCCTTCCTGACCCAATACTCTGGCATTACTGACTATCTCCTTCTCAGTCTCTTTGCAAATGTTAGCTTTTTTTTAGAAAAATATCATGTAAATAATTATAATATAATTAACTAAGCAAGTGAAACAATTACCTCAAAACCCTCAAATTTAACTCATACTAATTAATATCTGTGATGTGGAGATGCCGGCGTTGGACTGGGGTGAGCACAGTAAGAAGTCTTACAACACCAGGTTAAAGTCCAACAGGTTTGTTTCAAACACGAGCTTTCGGAGCGCAGCTCCTTCCTCGGGAGAATGGCGAGGATACCTCGCCATTCTCCCGAGGAAGGAGCTGCGCTCCGAAAGCTCGTGTTTGAAACAAACCTGTTGGACTTTAACCTGGTGTTGTAAGACTTCTTACTGTAATTAATATCTGATTGTGGTTTACAACTTTATTTTAAATTCTGCCTTTTCTCTGAATTTTCATTAAGCACCATGCTGCATTTCACCCGACTCTTTCTTTCCCCCTAAAATTTAGAGTACCCAATTATTTTTC
Source organism: Scyliorhinus canicula (assembly GCF_902713615.1). Classification (NCBI taxonomy): domain Eukaryota; kingdom Metazoa; phylum Chordata; class Chondrichthyes; order Carcharhiniformes; family Scyliorhinidae; genus Scyliorhinus; species Scyliorhinus canicula. The sequence continues at coordinate 159,824,499 of NC_052159.1, forward strand.
TTTTCCAATTAAGGGGCAATTTAGCGTGGCCAATCCACCTACCCTGCACATCTTTCGGGTTGTGGGGGTGAAACCCACGCAGACACGGGGAGAATGTGCAAACTCCACACGGACAGTGACCCAGGGCCGGGATCGAACCCGGGTCCCCAGCGCCGCAGTCCCAGTGCTAACCACTGCGTCGCATGCCACCCTTACCTAATGGCAGGGAGTGGAGTTGAGTTTTGAGTTAGTAAGTTCATATGGAAACTCCTGACCTATCACATTATGGGATGTACCAGAACGTCTCCGTTTAAAAGTATCGAAACGTTTGTCAGTTCCACCTGGAGGCAGGAGCTTCACCAATCAGATTAAATGGGTGACATTGATTTTAATTATACTGTGAACAAACCTACTGGACAGTTTGAAATGCCCTCTATTGATCTTATAACTGACTTTACAAATTACAGCTGAAGCCAGAAGCTGGTTTGTGCAGATAATTGAACTCTTGATGCGCACAGGTCCAGGAGGCCAGAGGGTGGTGGGAGTTTGGAACTCGCTGCCTGAAAGGGTGGTGGAGGCAGAGACCCTCATAACATTTCAGAACTATTTAGATGTGGCCTTTTTTCTTTACTTGTTCACGGGATGTGGGCGTCGCTGGCTGGGCCCAGCATTTGTTGCCCATCCCTGAGGGCATTTAAGAGTCAACCACATTGCTGTGGGTCTGGAGTCACATGTAGGCCAGACCGGGTAAGGACGGCAGATTTCCTTCCCTAAAGGACATTAATGAACCAGGTTGGTTTTCACAACAATCAACAATTCATATAGAATTTACAGTGCAGAAGGAGGCCATTCGGCCCATCGAGTCTGCACCGGCTCTTGGAAAGAGCACCCTGCCCAAGGTCAACACCTCCATCCTATCCCCATAACTCAGTAACCCCACCCAACACTAAGGGCAATTTTGGAAACTAGGGGTAATTTATCACGGCCAATCCACCTAACCTGCACATCTTTGGACTGTGGGAGGAAACCGGAGCACCCGGAGGAAACCCACGCACACACGGGGAGGACGTGCAGACTCCGCACAGACAGTGACCCAAGCCGGAATCAAACCTGGGACTCTGGAGCTGTGAAGCGATTGTGCTAACCACTGTGCTACCGTGCTGCCCTTACCTAATGGTCATCATTAGACGTTTAATTCCAGATTTATTTTTTATTGAACTCAATTTCCATCACCTGCCGTGGTGGGATTGAACCTGGATCCCCAGAACATTACCCTGGGTCTTTGGAATACTAGTCCAGTGACAATATCACTATGCCACTGCCTCCCGACCTGCGACCCAAGGCTATGGACCAAGTGCTGGAAAATGGGATTAGAATAGTTAGGTATTTGTTTTGGACCAGTGCAGATGTGATGGGCTGAAGGGCCTTTTCTGTGCTGTATGACTCTATGACCACTCATAGGGCAGCATGGTAGCACAGTGGTTAGCACTGTGGCTTCACAGCGCCAGGGTCCCAGGTTCGATTCCGGCTTGGGTCACTGTCTGTGCGGAGTCTGCACGTTCTCCCCGTGTCTGCGTGGGTTTCCTCCGGGTGCTCCGGTTTCCTCCCACAGTCCAAAGACGTGCAGGTTAGGTGGATTGGCCGGGATAAATTGCCCTCAGTGTCCAAAGGTTAGGAGGGGTTATTGGGTTACGGGGATAGGGTGGAAGTGAGAGCTTAAGTGGGTCGGTGCAGACTCGATGGGCCGAATGGCCTCCTTCTGCATTGTATGTTCTATGTTCTATGTTCACTCCTGTCCAGTTTAATGTCACAAACTGCTATATCTCTGCCCCAGATGGAAACAGGTCCAGCGCTCGCTCTAATTGCTGAATTAGTGTCCACCACACCAAAAAGCGAAAGGCTCGGGAAGAGGGACCTTGAAAACAAGATGCAGGCCTATTCAAAACACTTCCAGAGGCACACAACTGCAAATTCACCCCCGGCCATCCCCTGGGCCTGTGTTACCCAGTCTGGAGCAGCGACCTGCTGAATTAAAAAGTTGATGTGGACGACTGAAGGAACTGGGATTGCTCTCCTTCTCACAGAGAAGGTTCAGGGGAAAGGTGATACAAGTGTTCAAACTTCTGAAAGGTTTTCACAGAGTTAATAAACTGTTTCCTGTGACAGGAGGGTCGGTACCAGAGGCACAGAATTAAGTTAATTGATACCAGAAAAAACGTGAGGGAACATTTCTTTACCCAGCGAGTTGTTGAGATCTGGAAGGTGCTGCCTGAAAAGGCGGCGGAAGCAGATTCAATAATAACTTTCAAAAGAGAACTGGGTCAGTACTCAGACGGAAAATATGCTGGGCTCCGGGGAAAGAGGGGTGTGGATGGGGGGGGGGGGGGGGGGGGAGTTAGTGAGGGGGGGTCAGTGAGGGGGGGTTAGTGAGGGGGGGTTAGTGAGGGGGTGTCAGTGAGGGGGGGTTAGTGAGGGGGGATTAGTGAGGGGGGTTAGTGAGGGGGGTTAGTGAGGGGGGGTTAGTGAGGGGGGTTAGTGAGGGGAAGGTTGTGAGGGGGGGTTAGTGAGGGGGGTTAGTGGAGGGGGGTTAGTGAGGGGGGGTTAGTGAGGGGGGGTTAGTGAGGGGGGGTTAGTGAGGGGGTTAGTGGAGGGGGGTTAGTGAGGGGGGTTAGTGAGGGGGGTTAGTGAGGGGGGGTTAGTGAGGGGGGTTAGTGAGGGGGTGTCAGTGAGGGGGGGTTAGTGAGGGGGGGTTAGTGAGGGGGGTTAGTGAGGGGGGGGTTAGTGGGGGGGTTAGTGAGGGAGGGTTAGTGAGGGGAAGGTTGTGAGGGGGGTTAGTGAGGGGGGGTTAGTGAGGGGGGGTTAGTGAGGGGGATTAGTGAGGGGGGTTAGTGAGGGGGGGGTTAGTGAGGGGGGGGTTAGTGAGGGGAAGGTTGTGAGGGGGGTTAGTGAGGGGGGGTTAGTGAGGGGGGTTAGTGAGGGGGGGTTAGTGAGGGGGGGTTAGTGAGGGGGGTTAGTGAGGGGGGATTAGTGAGTGGGGTTAGTGAGGGGGGTTAGTGAGGGGGGTTAGTGAGGGGGTTAGTGAGGGGGGTTAGTGAGTGGGGTTAGTGAGGGGGGGTTAGTGAGGGGGGTTAGTGAGGGTGGTTAGTGAGGGGGTTAGTGAGGGGGTGTTAGTGAGGGGGTGATAGTGAGGGGGTGATAGTGAGGGGGTGATAGTGAGGGGGGGATAGTGAGGGGGGTTAGTGAGGGGGGGTTAGTGAGGGGGGGTTAGTGAGGGGGGTTAGTGAGGGGAAGGTTGTGAGGGGGGGTTAGTGAGGGGGGTTAGTGGAGGGGGGTTAGTGAGGGGGGGTTAGTGAGGGGGGGTTAGTGAGGGGGGGTTAGTGAGGGGGTTAGTGGAGGGGGGTTAGTGAGGGGGGTTAGTGAGGGGGGGTTAGTGAGGGGGGGTTAGTGAGGGGGGGTTAGTGAGGGGGTGTCAGTGAGGGGGGGTTAGTGAGGGGGGGTTAGTGAGGGGGGTTAGTGAGGGGGGGGTTAGTGGGGGGGTTAGTGAGGGAGGGTTAGTGAGGGGAAGGTTGTGAGGGGGGTTAGTGAGGGGGGGTTAGTGAGGGGGGGTTAGTGAGGGGGATTAGTGAGGGGGGTTAGTGAGGGGGGGGTTAGTGAGGGGGGGTTAGTGAGGGGAAGGTTGTGAGGGGGGTTAGTGAGGGGGGGTTAGTGAGGGGGGTTAGTGAGGGGGGGTTAGTGAGGGGGGGTTAGTGAGGGGGGTTAGTGAGGGGGGATTAGTGAGTGGGGTTAGTGAGGGGGGTTAGTGAGGGGGGTTAGTGAGGGGGGTTAGTGAGTGGGGTTAGTGAGGGGGGGTTAGTGAGGGGGGTTAGTGAGGGTGGTTAGTGAGGGGGTTAGTGAGGGGGTGTTAGTGAGGGGGGTTAGTGAGGGGGTTAGTGAGGGGGGGTTAGTGAGGGGGGTTAGTGAGGGGGGGTTAGTGAGGGGGTTAGTGGAGGGGGTTAGTGAGGGGGGTTAGTGAGGGGGGGTAGTGAGGGGGGGTTAGTGAGGGGGTGTCAGTGAGGGGGGGTTAGTGAGGGGGGGGGTTAGTGAGGGGGGTTAGTGAGGGGGGGTTAGTGAGGGGGTTAGTGAGGGGGGGTTAGTGAGGGGGTTAGTGAGGGGGTTAGTGAGGGGGGTTAGTGAGTGGGGTTAGTGAGGGGGGTTAGTGAGTGGGGTTAGTGAGGGGGGGTTAGTGAGGGGGGTTAGTGAGTGGGGTTAGTGAGGGGGGGTTAGTGAGTGGGGTTAGTGAGGGTGGTTAGTGAGGGGGTTAGTGAGGGGGGGTTAGTGAGGGGGGTTAGTGAGGGGGGTTAGTGAGGGGGGTTAGTGAGGGGGGGTTAGTGAGGGGGGTTAGTGAGGGGGGGTTAGTGAGGGGGGGTTAGTGAGGGGGGTTAGTGAGGGGAGTTAGTGAGGGAGGTTAGTGAGGGGGGTTAGTGAGGGGGGATTAGTGAGGGGGGTTAGTGAGGGGGGGTTAGTGAGGGGGACAGCTGTAGAGGAGGAGGAGGAGTAATTGAATAACTCTTTCAAAGAGCTAGCATAGGTCTTGGGGCCAAATGGCCTCCTGTGCAGTAAGATTCTGTGACTCCTGACCTGCTGATTGTGAACATCAGCGACATGTTGCTGCTGTTGGGAGGTATTTACAGGAATGCTCTCAATTCTTGGAGCTTTTGTTATTAATTCAATGAGCATCACTATGGAAACCAAAATATTTCAACATTTATACAGGCATAACATGCGATTAATTTCTTATTTGGTATCGAGATAAAAGTGCCAGTGGTGATTCCGTTTCCAGGACAACAAATGAAAGATTAAAAAATATCCTAAATAGCAATATTTAATTGACACTACAAATATATTCACCATAATAATGATTTCTTTCTAAGATTTCCTTGTTTATAAAGAGCACAGGAATTGGTCCTCTGCATCTGCAGTAGCTGCTTATTGAACTTGAACTAAAGTGCATCTGACACAAACTGGACAATCTTTCGAGTTCATCTTCCAAACACACGGCCACTACCATCTAGCAGGACAAGAGCAGCAGATACCTGGGAACCCCACTGATGTGTTGGGTATGCTGGGTTGCTGCCCTCATCCAGACCCAGGCCCTGGAGCTGTTTTACGGCCTGCACCCGCTCCGCATTGTGGAGGCCTTGCTGCGCCGTCTCTGTCACCTTGGTATGGGACTACCCGTTAGTAGCGTGCTCGTGTAGGACGCAGGTCTCCATGGCGATGGTAAGGGTGAGCTGCTTCACTTTAAGGAGCTGCTGGCGAAGGGGATCAGATTGGACCCCGAAAACGATCTGATCGTGGATCATGGAGTCGGAGGTGGAGCCGTAGTTACAGGATTGCGGAGATGAGTTAAGAAGGACTGAAAAGGTTGATCCTTACCCTGAAGCCTCTGCTGGAACACGTAGCGTTCAAAGCTCTCATTGACTTTGATGTCACAGTGGCTGTCAAACTTCAGCAGGACTGTTTTGAACTTTGTCTTGTCCTCACCTTCAGCAAAGGTGAGGGAGTTGAAGATGTGGATAGCGTGGTCCCCGGCTGTAGAAAGGAAGAGAGCGATCTTCCTGGCATCCGATGCAGCTTCGAAGTCGGTGGCTTCAAGATACAGCTGGAACTTCTGCTTGAAAATCTTCCAGTTGGCACCGAGGTTGCCGGCGACGCGGAGCCGCGGGGGAGGGCGGACACTGTCCATGTTACCGGATGGCTGATCGCTGGTCAAAGGCAGACTATCTCAAGGTAGGTCTGTCAAACTCTAACATGACTCACTGGTACCATGATGTGTTGGGTAAGCTGGGTCTGCGAGGACTGCGTTTACTGCAGCAGTGAGAGAGACAGGCTTCCAACAGTTGAAGAAATGCAACTCTATTTTATTGAACTCTTAACTATTAAACATACTTTAACTGTGGGTTGACACTATGCTGAGTTGACTGGAGACCTGAGGCTAACCTGACCAGACTATCTTACTACCACATGGTGGATACTCGAGTTGTTGTTCACGGGCTCTGACTGTCTCAGAGGCTGGATCCCAAGAGAGCGGGAAAACTGGTGCCCTCTGGCTTTATAGTGGCCGTGTCCTGTCTGGTGATTGGCTGCTGTGTTCTGTGTGTTCATTGGTCATCCTGTGTGTCAATCAATGTCTGTCTGTGCACCATCATATACTTGTGTGTATATTATGACACCCACCACCTGGAGGTTCCCCTCCAAGTCACTCACCATCCTGACTTGAAAATATATCGGCCGTTCCTTCACTGTCACTGGGGCAACATCCTGGAACTCCCTCCCTAACAGCACAGTGGGTGTACCTACACCTCAGGGACTGCAGCGATTCAAGAAGGCAGCTCACCACCACCTTCTGAAGGGCAGCCAGGGATGGCAATAAATACTGGTCTAGCCAGTGACGCCCACTCCCATCAATTAAAAAAATGTGCAACTGTGTCAAACTATTCATTAAAATCAATAGAAATATAAATGGGGAGAGTTGTGACTGGGGAGAGTTGTGACTGGGGAGAGTTGAGGCTGGGGAGAGCTTAGACTGGGGAGAGTTGGGACTGGGGAGAGTTGACAATGGGGAGAGTTGACAATGGGGAGAGTTATGACTGGGGAGAGTTCTCAATGGGGAGAGTTGTGACTAGAGAGAGCTGAGGCTGGGGAGAGCTTAGACTGGGGAGAGTTGAGACTGGGGAGAGTTGAGACTGGGGAGAGTTGTGACTGGGGAGAGTTGTAACCGGGGGGAGTTCTCAATGGGGAGTGTTGACACTGGGGAGAGTTGACAATGGGGAGAGTGGTGACTGGGGAGAGTTGACAATGGGGAGAGTTGACAATGGGGAGAGGTGACTGGGGAGAGTTCTCAATGGAGAGTGTTGACAATGGGGAGAGTTCTCAATGGGGAGAGTTGACACTGGGGAGAGTTGAGGCTGGGGAGCGTTGTCAATGGGGGGAGTTGTGACTGGGGAGAGCTGAGGCTGGGGAGAGCTGAGGTTGGGGAGAGCTGAGGCTGGGGAGAGTTGACAATGGGGAGAGTTGTGACTGGGGAGAGTTGTGACTAGGGAGAGCTGAAGCTGGGGAGAGTTGTGACTGGGGAGAGTTGTGACTGGGGAGAGTTGTGACTGGGGAGAGCTGACACTGGGGAGAGTTGTGACTGGGGAGAGTTGTGACTGGGGAGAGTTGAGGCTGGGGAGAGCTTAGACTGGGGAGAGTTGAGACTGGGGAAAGTTGCCACTGGGGAGAGTTGTGACTGGGGAGAGTTGTGACTCAGGAGAGTTGTAACCGGGGAGAGTTCTCAATGGAGAGTGTTGACAATGGGGAGAGTTGACAACGGGGAGTGTTGACAATGGGGAGAGTGGTGACTGGGGAGAGTTGAGGCTGGGGAACGTTGTCAATGGGGGGAGTTGAGGCTGGGGAGAGTTGAGGTTGGGGAGAGCTGAGGCTGGGGAGAGTTGAGGCGGGGGAACGTTGTCAATGGGGGGAGTTGTGACTGGGGAGAGCTGAGGCTGGGGAGAGTTGAGGCTGGGGAGAGCTGAGGCTGGGGAGAGTTGAGGCTGGGGAACGTTGTCAATGGGGGGAGTTGTGACTGGGGAGAGCTGAGGCTGGGGAGAGTTGAGGCTGGGGAGAGCTGAGGCTGGGGAGAGTTGAGGCTGGGGAGAGTTGAGGTTGGGGAGAGCTGAGGCTGGGGAGAGTTGAGGCTGGGGAGAGTTGAGGCTGGGGAGAGCTGAGGCTGGGGAGAGTTGAATCTGGGGAGAGTTGACACTGGGGAGAGTTGTGACTGGGGAGAGTTGAGGACTGGGGAGAGTTGAGACAGGGGAGAGTTGATAGGGGGAGAGTTGACACTGGGGAGAGTTGACACTGGGGAGAGCTGAGGCTGGGGAACGTTGTCAATGGGGGGAGTTGTGACAGGGAAGAGTTGTGACTGGGGAGAATTGATAATTGGGGGAGTTGAGACGAGGGAGAGTTGATGCAAACACACCTTGGTTTACTGGGTTTAGATTTGCCTGTCAGTATTATAGTGCAGAAACTGAACTCTGAAATCAGTACAGAAATCATTGTAGCCAACCTTCAAAGCCGTTGTGTTTGTGAGTCTCCCATAGAATCATAGGCCTTCACAGCATAGAGAGAGGCCCTTCAGCTCATCATCTCCCTGCTGGCCATCGAGCACCTATCCATTTCAATCCCATTTTGCAGCATTTGGCCTGTAGCCCTATCTGCCCTGGGATTGCAAACCCTCATCTAAATACTCCTTAAATGTTGAGAGGGTTCCCATCTCCAGCACCTTTTCAGGCAGCGAGTTCCAGACTTCCACCACCCTCTGGGTGAAAGGGTTTTCCCTCAAATCTGCTCGAAACCTCCTGTTCATGGCCTGATTGGAACGATGTGGGAGAGATCTCTCTCCGCTGGCTGCTGCTCATTTCCTTTCTCATATTGCATCTGGAACAGAATTATTCAGCTCAATCCCTGCTACCATTCCTCCTGTGGGTATATTCCAGCTATCATTACTGTGGTGTAAACATTATCCGAACGCATACTCTGCAATTTCCTCAGCAAATATCATTTCTACATTTGTATTTTAGTGAAAACTGTTGCAGAAAGACACAAAAAAACATCCAATCATAACCATTGTCAGTACTTTCCAAATGCAGAACCCAGAAAGTCAGGAGCAGCGGATATCTGGGAACCCCATCACCTGGAGGTTCCCCTCCAAGCCACACACCACCCTGACTGGGAAATATATCGTCGCTTCCTTCACTGTCACTGGGGAAACATCCTGGAACTCCCTCCCTAACAGCACAGTGGGTGCACCTACACCTCAAGGACTGCAGCGGTTCAAGAAGGCAGCTCACCCCCACCTTCTCGAGGGACAGTTAGAGATGAATAATAAACACTGGCCTGGCCGGCGCCGCCCACATCTCAAGAATGAAGAAAACAATTCTTCACAGCAATTATTTACAAGTGAAATTTAAATGTAGAAAACATCTGTGCAGGGCGGCATGTGGCGCAGTGGTTAGCACTGGGACTGCGGCGCTGAGGACCCGGGTCCAAATCCTGGCCCCGGGTCACTGTCCGTGTGGAGTTTGCACATTCTCCCCGTGTCTGTGTGGGTCTCACCCCCACAACCCAAGGATGTGCAGGGTAGGTGGATTGGCCACGCTAAATTGCCCCTTAATTGGACAAAACATAATTGGGTACTCTAAATAAATAAAAAAACATCTGTGCCACCTTTGAGCTCTCAATGAGTCTTCCGTTAATGGGAATAGAGCTGGCTGGGAAAGTTGTCACAATGGTACAAAGCATCCCTGTTTGCCCAGGAAACTCGTGAATTACCCACCTGCTGTATTGCACCAGTTTCCAACAGTGAAAACGTCCCACCCCCGTGAGATCGCATTGTCCCCCCCGACCGGCCCCCAGCACTTTACATGTTCAATATAATCACGTGGATACCAGTAAGAGAACCCACTTCCTGTTCCATCACCAGGAACGGCAGTCCGCAGTTGGAATTTCACCCATTGTGTGCAGTTTTGGTCTCTGTGTTTTCCTGCATCGGAGGCAGTGCAGACGAGGTCCCTGGAAGAAGAGGATTTTCCTCTGCTGAGAAGATGAGTGAGTTTAGTTCATAGCCTCTGGCATTTAGAAAAATAATGAGACAGCTTTATTGAAACGTACCAGGTTCTGAAGAAGTTTGACATGATGGATACAGAGACTGTTTCCCCAGGTCTGGGAAACACTGGGCACAGACTCAGGATAATGGGGCTGATCATTTAGGACTGAGATGAGGAGAAATCTCTTCACTCAAAGGGTTGTGAATCTTTGGAATTCTCTCCCCCAGGGGATTGTGGGTGCTCCAGTGTTGACGATATTTAAGGCCGGGATGGTTAGATTCTTGGTCTCTCGGAGAATCGAGGGATATGTGGAGTGGGGCGGGGAAATGGAGTAGAAGCTGATTAGCCATGATGATATTGAATGGTGGAGCAGATTCCAGCGATCCTGTGGTCCCCTCCTGCTCCTATCTTATGTGCTTGTGTCGAAAAGGCAACAAATGCTCAACTGTAAATTTTAGGAGTCAAAAATGGGCTCTTGGATGAGATGTTGGAGCGGGTTCAGTTTCAGATGGAACTATCCCCGGGGAAAGTCAGAAGAGGAACATTGGTGGAAAAGAAGATAATGCTGGAATCTGGCTAGCGTGCATTTCAGTCAAACCAGGACTAAGTCATTGGCTGATACCATGGTGAATCTGGGGATAATTTCCACTGCTTGCTTTTAGCATTGACTCTGAATACAACCTAAGTATTGCGCTGAAAATTCAATAGAAGCCAATTACAGACGCCACACAGCACAATGTGAGTCAACAGCTGACTGTGGAGATGGTTCTCTGGGGAACAATTGCCCGTGTGGGAGGTTCAGGTGAAACTCATTCCTTTCAGCCCTCAACAAGAAGCCATTGTCGATTCTCGATTGGTGTGTGTGACATCGTGAGCTGCAGGAATAAACCCAACACCTACCTCAACCTCCCAGGGGTCAGTTCAATCATTAATGTTGAAAATTAGAAAGGTAAAGATGAACAACAAATGTTTCTGCTTTTAATCATTAGTTTAAGTTGGGTACTCCCATTCTTGAATAGGCACAAGGCGAAGAAGAACAACTAGACAGGATAACTCCAGTGGAAGAATTGGTAGCATTACGAGTAATGGGCTGAATGGCCAGCTTCTGTGCATGACTGTAGCATTCACCACGGCAACATCTGGTAAAATCTGACTGGGGATTCTCACTCCAGTAACAGAACCTACCATTGAGGGAGAGAGTGAGAGTGAGGAGTGAGAAGGAGAGGATAAAGGGGGAGAGAAGATAAAGGTAAATATGAGGATGAGGAAGGAGGGGGAGAAGTAGGAGATGGGAAGGAAGGAGGGAGGGGCAGGAGGAAATTGAATGGAAGGGTACAGGGACGGGGGGGGGGGCGGGGGGGGGGGGGGTGATGGTAAAGGACTGGGGAGTTGGGGAGGGGGTGTGGCCTTGAGTATAAGGCGGGAGAAACCTTTGACATTAGAAGTTTAATAATGCAGAATAAAAATGTGAACTATAAATAGCAACAAAAATGAAAGTGGTTGAATTGTAAGAAATGGTGTTACTTGGGTTTGTAGGAGTTGGGTGTAAAAATAAAGGGAAGAAGGTGTTGGAGGGTGTGGAGAGAGGACAGTGAATCAGAGGGTTGCAAAGATCCCGCAAACATCTTGTAGCGAGCTTGCTGTTAAAGTCACCTCTGGGACAACGAGCCATTCGGCCAAGCGATGAATTGGCTCTGTGCTGTGGTCACATGGAGAAATGGTGAATATTCATCAAATCAGGACAGGACAAGGTACTCATTTGGTCCCTCGAGTTTCTACCTGGTTTTTCAAAGTACAATCCAGTTACACTCAATCTCCACTCTTTCCTCATATTGCTTTTCTGGTTAAATGCCGTTCAGTTGAAACATTTGGCAGGATTCTCCGATTGCTGATGGTGCAATCATGTTTGGCAAACAGCTGAAGAACCCCTTTTTACGCCAAAATCGGGGGCGGTGCCGTTTTTCGGATGCCATTGGAACAGCCTCAGGGCATCACCGTGAGGCCCTCCCCCGATGCTCCGCCCCCGATGGGCCGACTTCCCGATGGAGTCGGTCGCGTGTCCTCTCAGCGTTCGTAAAGCTGGCGTGGTGGCTGCAGACGTGTCCAGCGCCACCGCAGTTGGGGGTGAGGGGAGCCGTTCTGCTGGCAGGGGGGGGGGGGGCTTCGGCGGGGCTGGGGGGGTGGGTCTGGTGGGGGTGGTCCAGGGGTAGCAAGGGGGGGTTACAGGGTGGTAGTTTTTGGGGGGCCGGATCCGCGTGCGGCTGGCACTATGTTGTACAGCGTGGCCGCCACAGGGCGCCACCATGCGCATGTGCGGGCACAGATCCGGCCATTATGCATCTGCTCCAGCTGATAAAGTCGGGAGCTTCATGTGGCTGCTAGTCCCCCACCGGGCGGAGCATCGGTGCAGGGGCGCCGTTGACTTTTTGGTCATAAGACCAGATGCATCCACTGGACATGGCCTCTTTCAATGGCCCCCGACCGGCGTTGCGTCTACCGCGTGCGAGTGACTGGAGCCGATTCTCCGGTCGCCGGAGGTTTGCGTCCCGGCGTTGGACCCGATCAGGGGTTTGACGCCCCATTCTCCGCCCCCACGCCCAGCGCGATTCCAGCACGGAGGCTCGGAGAATCCTGGCTTCTGTTTCTATTTCAGATTTCCAGCACCTGCAGCATTTTGCTTTGTGTTACTGTTTTAGTAACTCTCTGCACTCCCTTCAAAGCATTGAGATTGTCCCCAGAATTTAATAACTGAATGCTCATCTGGAGCTGAACTAGGATTTTACACAGATTTAGCAGAATCTCCTGTTCTGTACTCTATGCCTCATTTTATCAAGTTCAGGATTATATATGCTTCATCACAGCTTCGCTAACCTATCCAGTTACCTTCACAGACACAGGGAGTGATCCAGTGGTCGCGCTGTGCCGGTAAAGCAGCGTGGCCGGTGAAAGCTGGGAGACCCCGTTCCCGGGATCTACCCGGCTCGCAACGCCGCGTGAGATCCAACATAATCTCACTAGACTAGTGAGGCAACTCGTCTCACTTTAATGTGCAGATTCCGGAGATACCCGAGGATTTGGGATTCAACCCCTTCGTCCCACAGGCCTTGGGCGTGCGCCATTCAGCACTGGCCCCCGTTTGGAGCGCCACTCATGGGCGTCTCCCAGGGTATTGGAGGCCCCCAGTTGCATGTCCTGGCCCTACCAAGGTGCCTAGGTGGCACTGCCAGCTGATTTGGGCACTGTTGGGGTGCAGGTTGGCAATGCCAAGGTACCCTCCCATTGTGCTTTTGGGATGGGCTGGGGAGGGGGGAGGTCAGGGATTGTTTTGGGGATCTTGGATATTGGGACACCATTTGTAAATGGTGTCACAATTTCTCGCTACATTGGGAGCTCTGGTGAGGGGATTTCCTCTCGGTAAGAAACAAGGCTATGTGTAGCCGCAGCCACACGTTTCCCGTTAAGGCCCCTTATTAACTGCGAACGGCAGGAAACGCGGCTAAATGCGCTCGCGAGGGGAATTTTGTTCCCATTTGGGAGAATCGTGCCCACTATCTTGCACACTTTAAAATTATATCATTGTGACGGCCCTAAATTCAGGTCACCGATAACTATCATCCCAACAAAGTGTTTCTGGTTTTCTGCAACAAGCCAATCTGAGCTGAAAATAAGTCATTAGTTTTTAGAAAGACAAAACATGTCAAAACGCTGATGTTTTGTTAGTTTGTACAAATTGCAATGCTGATTCAGAATAAGAATTCACAGGATTGAAGGGACTAAAATAACTACATTTTGGAGAATTAATTGCATTGAAGAATTTCTTGAACTTGTTGGGAAAGATAAAAATCTGATTCTCAGATCATTTAATTGAAAGAATCCCACATTTGGTTTCTTTTTCGGAGTAAGTTTCCACTTGGCTGTTATTTTTCAGACTCATAATCCGTAAAAGTTTATTTGAAAGTGCTGCACACTTTACACATATGCTACCCACTGCCTGAGATTAGTTATAATCTGAGACAGGAGTCAAGAATTCACAAACCTTCAGCAGTCAGACGGTGAAACTGAAAACAGGTAGACGGCAGGATTTTAGAAAACATTTTGTTGCACTGTGGGAATCTGACTGAGTTGCTGTCATTAGCAAGTTGTAAATGATAGAGTTTTGAGTTTGCTGTGAGATACATCAGCCAGCGGACATGTGGGTATCTGAAACATGGCAATTGTTCAGTCTAGCCAGGAAAGCTGAGTTTCCATAGAGACATGGAATAAATGCTCAATGCATCCTAATTGGTATGTCTCTGCAGATCAGCTCATTGTGCTTTCACTAATGATGGGTTGTGTCTGTGACGAGGACAGTGTGCTGGCGATAGTCACTGCCTGGGTACTCCTCTCAGACACACGCAGGCACTCAAGACTCCAATCAGCATCCAGCACTTGCGAGACAGGAGCGAGTCTTTGCCAGCATCTGGGCGCAGCCTGTGACTTGGTGTCACACACATACGTCTGCCATTAAACTCAAGCTTTCTGCTTTGTAAACCTTGACAGTCTGCCAGATCAGACCACCTGCTGAAGAAGTGCACACAAAGCTGCCCTTAGAAGTGGTTGGAGAGCTGTGTGCACTGAGAGCCATCCACAAATGGGACACAATCGCAAACACAGCTGCATCTGGCTCGCCCAGATACAAAACAGGGGTTTAGTCCCTCCAAGTGCTTCCTCCTAATAAATGGCGAGACCCTTTCTGGAGAACGCACTTTTTATTCACAGTAAATCTACCCTCATGGTGAACTCACAAACCATTCATGGGGAAATCTGCCCAGCCCTCCAGCCTTTACTGGGGCACTTCACAGGAGTCCTGTTGGTCAGGGGCTGGAGACACATATAGTCTGAGACCAGGTAAGAGAGGCAAGCTTCCTTCCCTCCAGTGCTGTGAAACAGTTGGGTTTCTGTGACAATATAACCAGTGTTTTATTTGCAAATGTATTTTTAAAGCTGATTTCTGGTTCTCAAACTTGCTGTGATAACATTTGAACTCCTGCTCTCTAGTCCAGCCACCTGACCATTGAGTTCACTAACCTCAACAGGACACATGTATTTCTCATTAGTTACAGATAAACATTTCATTAACGTCAGAGAGATATCTGTGATTAATTAACCTTCTCGAGGTCCCTCATACTCAAATCAATTACAATTCATTTGTGTTTAAATGATGTTGTTGCAGGCTGCATTGTGAGGGTGTTTATAACAGACCTCCTTAAACAATCAGCATTCAAGTTTGCTTCTTTATAACTTCTTCAGGTTGACTCCTTTGGGCTGAGATTAAAATGGAATAGGAATAGTTTAGGTTAATGGTTCCACATTAGCGTTGTCTATCACGGCAGTGGTGACTCTGATATATCCGTGGATGATGACACGGGGCAGAGGTCATGCTGCCTGGATACAATGGCAGCCAATTTCCTGAAAAGCATCACAAATTTCATTGGAGTGATCAGATTCACATTCATCTTCACCAATTAACTCCCCTGTCAGAACATCAGAGTCACAGCCCTGTTCCTGTATCACAACTCTCGTCTCGCATGTTCGAGTCCCACTCCAGGACTGAGGGAGTGCTGAACGGCCTTGAACTGTATCAGACTGAGCCTGGCACATGTTGCAGACACGTTGACTCTACTCAACGCGTCCGCCCGTAGACCATCCTCTATCTCTCCTCCCAGCTCCTCCTCCCACTTGCGCTTCAGCTCCTCGGTCTGCGTCTCCTCTGACCCCATAAGTTCCTTGTAAATGTCCGAGATGCTCCCTTCTCCTACCCACCCTCTGGAAACTACCCTGTCCTGAATCCCCCTTAGCGGTAGGAGCAGGAAGGTTGACACCTGTTTACGTAGGAAGTCCCCACCTGCAGATACCTGAATTTGTTTCCCTTCGCCAACCCAAACTTCTCCTCCAGCGCCCTCATACTCAGAAAGCTCCCCTCGATAAACATATCCCCCATCCTCTCAATCCCTGCTCTCCGCCATCTCCGGAACCCCCCATCCATACTTCCCGGGGCAAACCGGCGATTATTACAGATTGGGGGCCAGACCGATGCTCTCTCTGCTCCCACATGTCTCCCCCATTGCCCCCAGACTCTCAGGGCCGCCACCACCACGGGGCTGGTGGAGTACCGTGCCGGCGGGAACGGCAGAGTCGCAGTTACCAACGCCCCCAAACTGGGGCCCTTGGATGAAGCCTCCATACGCTCCCATGCCAACCCCTTCCCCACCACCCACTTCCTGATCATGGCTATTTTCGCCACCCAGTAATAGTTACTGAAATTTGGCAGCGCCAGCCCGCCCTCTCCCCGACTCCACTCAAGCATTACCTTCCTTACCCGCGGGGTCCTGCCCGCCCAAACAAAGCCAGAGATCACTTTGTTGACCCGTTTAAAAAAAGACGGCAAAATAAAGATGGGGAGACATTGAAACACGAACAGGAATCTCGGGAGGACCGTCATCTTCACCGTCTGCACCCTCCCAGCCAGTGACAACGGGAGTGTGTCCCGTCTCTGAAATCGTCCTTCGTTGGGTCTACTAGCCGGGGCCAGATTTAATTTATGCAGCCGGTCCCATTCCCGTGCCACCTGAATGTCTCGGTACCTAAAGCTTCCCCGACTAATCTAAATGGCAGCTCTCCCAATCGCCTCTCCTGTCCCCTCGCCTGGATCACAAACATTTCACTTCTCCCCATATTTAGCTTATACCCCGAAAACCGGCTAAATTCCCCCAGAATCCTCATGATTTCTTCCATCCCCTCTAATGGGTCCGATACATACAGGAGCAGGTCGTTTGCATAGAGCGAGATTCTGTGCTCCATCGCCCCCCTCCCCCCCCTCCACCCTGGACCAGCCCCTGGAGGCTCTCAGAGCCATTGCCAACGGCTCTATAGCTAGCGCGAACAACAGTGGGGAGAGGGGCATCCATGTCTCGTCCCCCGGTGCAGTCTAAAATAGTCCGATGTTGTCCTATTCATCCGTACACTTGCCACAGGAGCCTGATACGGCAACCTGACCCAGTCAATAAAGCCCCGCCCAAATCCAAACTGTCCCAGCACCTCCCACAGATAATCCCATTCTACCCGATCAAAAGCCTTTTCTGCATCCATTGCGATCACTACCTCCACCTCCCTACCTTCCGGGGGCATCATGATCACATTTAACAACCTTCTTACATTGGCCACCAACTGCCTACCCTTAACAAACCCAGTCTGGTCCTCCCCAATAACGTCCGGAACACAATCCTCAATCCTGGAGGACAAAATTCTGGCAGCAGTTTGGCGTCCACATTCAACAGGGATATCGGCCTGTAGGGCCCACATTGCTCTGGGTTCTTGTCCCGCTTCAGAATCAGTGAAATCATGGCCTGTTGAAATCATTGGGGGAAGCACCCCTCTTTCCCTTGAACATTGAACATTCTCATTGAACATCCTCATCAACTACCGGCCCCATTATCCCAGAGAACCTTTTATAAAACTCCACTGGGTACCCGTCCGACCCCGGGGCTTTACCCGCTTGCATGGCCTTCAGACCCTCCACTATCTCTTCCAACCCGATCGGGGTCCCCAGCCCTTCTACCAGCTCCCCGTCCACCTTTGGGAAATTCAGCCCCCCCAAGAAGTGCCTCACTCCCTCCGGCCCCGTAGGGGGTTCTGACCTGTACAGCCTACTGTAGAAATCCCTAAATGCCTTATTCACCCCCCGCTGAATCTCCAACCAGGTTCCCATCTCCGTCATTTACTTTCCCTATCTCCCTGGCTGCCTCCCTCTTTCTAAGCTGCTGTGCGAGCATTCTGCTGGCCTTCTCTCCATGCTCATAGATCGCCCCCCTCGCCTTCCTCAGCTGCTCTACCACCCTTCCTGTGGTTAACAAGCCAAACTCTACCTGTAGCCTGCGCTGTTCCCTCTGGGGTCTCCGCATACCTCCTATCGATCTGTTGTATGTCGTTACCCAGTCGGCCCGTCTCTGCCCTGTCCACCTTCTCCCTCTGGGCCCGTATGAAGATCAGCTCCCCTCTGACCACCGCCTTCAGTGCTTCCCAGACCACCGCTGCTGAAAATTCCCCGTGTCGTTGACCTGCAGGTAGGTCTGAATACATTTCCTCAGCCGCTCGCACACCCCTTCATCAGCCAAAAGTCCCACATCTAACCTCCAGTGCGGACGCTGGTTAGTATCTTTACTTAACCTGCAGGTCAGCCCAGTGCGGAGCATGGTCTGAGATTGTGATCGCCGAGTAGCCCGTGTCCACCATCTCTGCCAGTAAGGCCCTGCTCAAAATGAAGAAATCAATCCAGGAATATATTTTATGCACGTGTGAGTAGAAGGAGAACTCCTTCACCTCAGCTGCCCAAATCTCCATGGATCCATCCCCCCCCCCCCCCCCCCCCCCCCCTCCCCCCAATCTGCTCCACCGTGCCCTCCTTAATGCTAACACTGTTGGGGAGGTTTTAAACTAATGTGGCAGGGGGATGGGAACCAGATTAGGAAGTTAGAGGTCAGTAAAGGGGCAGCAACTAAAGCCGGTAAGGTACGAGATAATAAACTCAATGTTACTAAGGGGAAGAGTAGACAGGGAAGAGATGATGATCGCAAAGGGACAGGTGGTCTGAGGTGCATTTGTTTTAATGCGAGAAGTGTAGCAGGTAAGGCAGATGAACTTAGGGCTTGGATCAGTACCTGGGAATATGATGTTATTGGTATTACTGAGACTTGGTTGAGGGAAGGGCAGGACTGGCAACTGAATATCCCAGGGTATAGATGCTTCAGGAGGGATAGAGAGGGAGGTAGAAGGGGTGGAGGAGTTGCATTACTAGTCAGAGATGATATCACAGCTGTGATTAAGGAGGGCACGATGGAGGATTCGAGCACTGAGGCAATATAGATAGAGCTAAGAAATAGGAAGGGTGCAGTAACATTGTTGGGACTTTACTACAGGCCTCCCAAAAGCGAGCATGAAGTAGAGGTACAAATATGTAGACAGATTATAGAAAAATGTAGGAGCAATAGGGTGGTTGTGATGGGAGATTTTAACTTCCCCAACATTGAATGGGACTCGTGTAGTGTTGGAGGCATAGATGGAGCAGAGTTTGTAAGGAGCATCCAGGAGAGTTTTTTAGAGCAGTACGTAAATAGTCCAACTCGGGAAGGGGCCATACTGGACCTGGTATTGGGGAATGATCCCGGCCAGGTGGTTGATGTTTCAGTCGGTGATTACTTTGGGAATAGCGATCACAATTCTGTAAGTTTTAGAATACTCATGGACAAGGACAGGAGGGGTCCGAAAGGAAGAGTGCTAAATTGGGGAAAGGCAGAGTATAACAAAATTCGGCAGGAGCTAGGGAATGTGGATTGGGAGCAGCTGTTTCAGGGTAAATCCACATTTGAAATGTGGAAGTCTTTTAAGGAAAGGTTGATTAGAGTGCAGGACAGACATGTCCCTGTGAAAATGAGGGATAGAAATGGCAAGATTAGGGAACCATGGATGACGGGCGGAATTGTGAGACTAGCTAAGATGAAAAAGGAAGCATACATAGGATCGAGGCAACTCAAAACTGATGAAGCTTTGGAGGAATATCCGGAAAGTAGGACAAATCTCAAACGTGCAATAAAGAGGGCTAAAAGGGGTCATGAAATATCTTTGGCTAACAGGATTAAGGAAAATCCCAAAGCCTTTTATTCATATATAAGGAGCAAGAGGGTAATTAGAGAAAGGATTGGCCCACTCAAAGGCAAAAGAGGGAATTTATGCGTGGATTCAGAGGAAATGGGTGAGTTCTGAATGAGTACTTTGCATCGGTATTCACCAAGGAGAGGGACATGACGGATGTTGAGGCTAGGAATGGCTGTTTAAATACTCTAGGTCAAGTCGTCATAATGAAGGGGAAGGTTTTGTGTATGCTTAAAAGCATTAAGGTGGACAAGTCCCCAGGTCCGGATGGGATCTATCCCAAGTTACTGATGGAAGTGAGAGAGGAAATAGCTGGGGCCTTAACAGATATCTTTGCAGCATCCTTGAGCACGGGTGAGGTCCCGGAGGACTGGATAATTGCTAATGTTGTCCCTTTGTTTAAGAAGTGCAGCAGGGATAATCCAGGGAATTATAGACCTGTGAGCTTGACGTCAGTGGTAGGCAAACTGTGATTGAGGAAGTGACAAAGTTAATTGATGAGGGAAGGGCTGTAGATGTCATATACATGGACTTCAGTAAGGCGTTTGATAAAACTTCCCATGGCAGGTGGTTGGAAAAAGTGAAGTCGTATGGGGTTCAGGGTGTACTAGCTAGATGGATAAAGAACTGGCTGGGTAACAGGAGACAGAGAGTAGTGTTGGAAGGGAGTGTCTCAAAATGGAGAAAGGTGACTAGTGGTGTTCCACAGGGATCCGTGCTCGGACCACTATTGTTTGTGATATACATAAATGATCTGGACGAACGTATAGGTGGTCTGATTAGCAAGTTTGCAGATGATACTAAGATTGGTGGAGTTGCAGATAGCGAGGAGGACTGTCTGAGAATACAGCAATATATATATAGATTGGAGAGTTGGGCAGAGAAATGGCAGATGGAGTTCAATCCAGGCAAATGTGAGGTGGTGATTTTTGGAAGATCTAATTCAAGAGCGGAATATATGGTCAATGGAAGAGTCCTGGGGAAAATTGATGTACAGAGAGATCTGGGAGTTCAGGTCCATTGTACTCTGCAGGTTGATAGAGTGGTCAAGAAGGCATACAGCATGCTTGCCTTCATCGGACGGGGTATTGAGTACAAGAGTACGCATGCCATGTTACAGTTGTATTGGACTTTGGTTCGGCCACATTTGGAATACTGCATGCAGTTCTGGTCACCACATTACCAGAAGGATGTGGATGCTTTAGAGAGGGTGCAGAGGAGGTTCACCAGGATGTTGCCTGGTATGGAGGGTGCTAGCTATGAAGAAAGGTTGAGTAGATTAGGATTGTTTTTGTTGGAAAGACAGAGGTTGAGGGGGGACCTGATTGAGGTCTACAAAATTATGAGAGGTATGGACAGGGTGGATAGCAACAGGCTTTTTCCAAGAGTGGGGGTGTCAATTACAAGGGGTCACGATTTCGAGGTGAGAGAGGGAAGGTTTAAGGGAGGTGTGCGTGGAAAGTATTTTACGCAGAGGGTGGTGGGTGCCTGGAACGCTTTACCTGCGGAGGTGGTAGAGGCGGGCATGATAGCATCATTTAAGATGCATCTGGACAGATATATGAATGAGCGGGGAACAGAGAGAAGTAGATCCTTGGAAAATAGGCGACAGGTTTAGATAAACGACCTGGATCGGCCCAGGCTGGGAGGGCCGAAGGGCCTGTTCCTGTGCTGTAATTTTCTTTGTTCTTTGTTCTTTATATGAACCCTTTTAGTTCCTTTGCCATTGCTGGAACCCTGCCCGTTTTCGAGCTTGACAGGTCCAAGCCAGGGTCAATAACTGTGTTGACGTCCCCTCCCGTGACCAACCTGTGCGAGTCCAAGTCCGGTATCTACCCCAGCATCCTCTTGAGAAACTCCACATCATCACAATTTGGCGCATCCACATTTTCTAATACCACCTGCACCCCCTCCAGTTTCCCACTGACTATAATGTACCGCCCTCCCCCATCCAAAACTATTCTACCCGCCTCAAACACCACCTGCATATTGATCAGGATTGCGACCCCTCTAGTCTTTGACTCCAGTCCCGAGTGAAAGACCCGACTGACCCAGCCTTTCCTCAATCCAATCTGGTCAGTTACTCTAAGGTGCGTCTCCTGCAACATTACCACGTCTGCCTTCAGTCCCCTAAGATGTGCGAACACACGTGCCCTCTTGACCAGCCCATTTAACCCTCGAACATTCCAGGTGATCAGCCTAGTTGGGGGGGGGCTCATTGCCCCCCTACTTCGCCAATCAGCCATCCCCTTTTTTGGGCCCGCCTCCAGCCCATGCTCCGCGCCTCCACTGGTCCGCCCCCAGGCAGCCTCCGCCCCCCGGCAGCCTCCGTCCCCCCAACCTCCTCTCTGTCCCTCCCTCATCAGCAGAACATTTACCCCCCTCCTCCCCCCCAGTAACAACGCTCTGTAACCCAACCCCTTTGATAAGCCAAACATATGCACACCCCCCACTGCGCTTCCGTGAGCTAACCCACCCAGCTAGCTTGGTGCCCCCCATCCCTGGCACCGGATAGTCTCCCACCTATTGTTCCCTCCCCATCCCCCCCCCCCCGCTCATACAAACAAACTCCAACATCAAACAATCCCCACACAATTGCCCGACAGAAAAACATCAAAATCTAAACAAGCACACCTCCATTCCCCGACAGTGCAAATGAAAACCTTAACTCACTCAGCTCTGCCACTGGTCCCAAATCAATACAGACGGCATTACAAACAGCTTCCACAAAACGGAAAACGAGAATTTTTTTTTTTTAAAGAATAGAGAAACAAAAAGAAAAAAAAACATGAACATTGTGGCAAAGTTTAAAAGTTCTCAGTCCACCACCAGTCCTTTCCTTTTCACAAAGTCCAGCGCGTCCTCAGGCGACTTGAAATAAAAGTGCTGTTCCTTGTACGTGTCCCAAAGACGGGCCGGATACAACAGTCCGAACTTCACCTTTTCCTTAAAAAGGATCGGCCTAATCTGGTTGAAGCCTGCTCTTCTCCTGGCCACCTCCACACTCAGGTCTTGGTCGACCCGCAGGATACTGTTGTCCCACTTACAGCTCCGTGTCTGCTTGGCCCACTGTAGAATGCCCTCCTTATCCAAGTACCTGTGGAATCTCACCACCATTGCCCTTGGGGGGGGTCTCCCATTCGTGGCTTCCTTACGAGTGCTCTGTCCACCTCCAAGTATCGGGAGAATGCCCCATCGCCCAGCAGCTTCTCAAACATACCCGCTATGTATGCCCCAGCGCCCCCTCCTTCGGACCCCTCCGGGAGCCCAACGATTCTTATGTCCTGCCGGAGGAACCTATTCTCTCGGTCCTCCACCTTCTCCAGGACCTTCTTCTGCTGGTCTCTCAGCATCCCCACCTCCAACTCCACTGCAGTTTGATGTTCCTCCTGCTCAGCCAGCACCTTCTCCACCTTCTGGATCGCCCGATCCTGGGCGTCCAATCTATGCTCCAGCCGCTCAATTAACTCTTTTATCAGGTCCAAGCAGTCCCGTTTCTGCTTAGCAAAGCCTTCCTGAATAACTTGCATCAGCTGCTCCATTGACCGCTGGGTCTACAAACCAGAGGTCGGGTCCTCCGCCATGCTGTCTCCGCCATGCTGTCTCCGCCATGCTGTCTCCGCCATGCTGTCTCCCCCATGCTGTCTCCGCCATGCTGTATCCCCCATGCTGTCTCCCCCATGCTGTCTCCCCCATGCTGTCTCCGCCATGCTGTCTCCCCATGCTGTCTCCCCCATGCTGTCTCCCCCATGCTGTCTCCCCATGCTGTCTCCCCCATGCTGTCTCCCCCATGCTGTCTCCCCCATGCTGTCCCCCCCATGCTGTCCCCCCCATGCTGTCTCCCCATGCTGTCTCCCCCATGCTGTCTCCCCCATGCTGTCTCCCCCATGCTGTCTCCGCCATGCTGTGTCCCCCATGCTGTCTCCGCCATGCTGTCTCCGCCATGCTGTCTCCCCCATGCTGTCTCCCCCATGCTGTCTCCCCCATGCTGTCTCCCGCTGCAGCTTCAGCCCAAACCTTCTCTGTCTTTCTGTTTCTGCCTTTACGAGCACTTCTATTCCTTCTCTCCATGCACCGATATGGGAATTCAGTACACAATTGCCTCTGTCATCAGTTTTACAGTTCAAGTCTGGTAGAAAATTCTAGGGACAAGGTCCAAAGGTTATTAGTATATAAGTGAATGTTAGAGTCAGGTGACGGCAGGTGGACTGGAGAGCTGTGAGGGAGGTTGCTTCTTAATATTGTGATTCATCTGTTGTTTTGTATATATTTGACCCATAGTTAATGTTAATAAATTATTTATAGCTTTAGCTATGTGTTCTTGTAATATAAATCAGGCCATCCGACAAGAACATTACATGGTACCAGACTTGGATGGTATTAAACATTGAGAAAAAAATCTATCAGCCTGCCATGAGGTCCACAGAGATTTGAAGATTTTTGCCGACTGCTCGAATGAACTACACGAATGAACTGAAGTCACCGATGACTCTCAGATGTGATGGTAATGTGGACGGCAACTGGTGTGTTTTTAAACAACAATTTAATTTGTTTCTTGCTGCAGTAAATTTAGGAAATCAACCAGCGTAATGTAGCGATGCTCCTTACAGCGGAAGAGACCAAAGCAATTGCTGTGTTTAATATGTTTAAATTTGCAAATGATTAAGAGAGTAAAATAGATATCATTCAACCTGATAGATATCATTCAGCCTGATAGATATCATTCAACCTGATAGATATCATTCAGCCTGATAGATATCATTCAGCCTGATAGATATCATTGTCCGACTGATAGATATCATTCAGCCTGATAGATATCATTGTCAGACTGATAGATATCATTCAGTCTGATAGATATAATTCAGCCTGATAGATATCATTCAGCCTGATAGATATCATTGTCAGACTGATAGATATCATTGTCCGACTGATAGATATCATTCAGCCTGATAGATATAATTCAGACTGATAGATATAATTCAGCCTGATAGATATCATTCAGACTGATAGATATCATTGTCAGCCGGATAGATATCATTCAGCCTGATAGATATAATTCAGACTGATAGATAAAATTCAGCCCGATAGATATCATTGTATCTATTTTGTATCTTTTTTTTTGTTGTTTTTTGTGGGTTTTTTTGCACTAGAGTGCTGAGCTTGTGGCATTTGAGTGCTACAGTGAGAGTTTGGTGACTGAGGGAGTGCTGAGCTTGTGGCATTTGAGTGCTACAGTGAGAGTTTGGTGACTGAGGGAGTTAGGTGAGGAGGGAGTAAGGTGCTCCTGACATTTAATTTCATATATTTATCAAAGAGCGTGAAGGGAGCCAGGAGTTTAGAGTACAGCTGACTGGAAGCAGAGTCGGAGGGTGGAGGTCCAGTTGGTCCACGGGGCAGCTAATTCTGTAAAGTAAGAGAGGATGGAGGCTAGGGCAGTTGCATGTTCCTCCTGTAGGATGTGGGTGGTGAGGGAAACCACTGGTGTCCCCGCTGACTATACCTGCGGGAAGTGCACCCAACTCCAGCTCCTCAGAGACCGTGTTAAGGAACTGGAGCTGGAGCTGGATGAACTACGGATCATCCGGGAGGCAGAGGGGGTTATCGAGAAGAGTTACAGGGAGGTAGCCACACCAAAGGTACTGGACAAGAGTAGCTGGGTTACAGTCAGGGGAAAGAAAACTAACAGGCAGACAGTGCAGGGATCCCTCATGGCCGTTCCCCTTCAAAACAAGTATACCGTTTTGGTTGCTGTTGGGGGGATGACCTACCGGGGGAAGGCCCCAGCGGCCAGGTCTCTGGCACTGAGTCTGGCTCTGGGGCTCAGAAGGGAAGGGGGGAGCATAGAAAAGCAATAGTAATAGGAGATTCAATGGTTAGGGGAATAGATAGGAGATTCTGTGGTCGCGAGTGAGACTCCCGAAAGGTATGTTGCCTCCCGGGTGCCAGGGCCAGGGATGTCTCGGATCGTGTCTTCAGGATCCTGAAGGAGGAGGGTGAGCAGCCAGAAGTCGTGGTGCACATTGGTACCAACGATGTAGGTAGGAAAAAGGGTGTGGAGGTAATAAACAAGTTTAGGGAGTTAGGCTGGAAGTTAAAGGCCAGGACAGACAGAGTTGTCGTCTCTGGTTTGTTGCCGGTGCCACATGACAGCGAGGCTAGGAATAGGGAGAGAGTGCAGTTGAACACGTGGCTGCAGGAATGATGTAGGAGGGAGGGCTTCAGGTATTTGGATAATTGGAGCGCATTCTGGGGAAGGTGGGACCTGTACAAGCAGGACGGGTTGCATCTGAACCAGAGGGGCACCAATATCCTGGGGGGGAGGTTTTCTAGTGCTCTTCGGGAGGGTTTAAACTAATTTGGCAGGGGAATGGGAACCGGACCTGTAGTCCAGCAACTAAGGTAGACGATAGTCAGGACGCCAAAGCACGTAGTGATGCAGTGGGGAAGGTAACAATGACAAAGGAGAGTACTTGCAGGCAAGGAGGTGGGTTGAAGTGTGTATACTTTAATGCAAGAAGCATCAGGAATAAGGTGGGTGAACTTAAGGCATGGATCTGTACTTGGGACTACGATGTGGTGGCCATCACGGAAACTTGGATAGAAGAGGGGCAGAAATGGTTGTTGGAGGTCCCTGGTTATAGATGTTTCAACAAGATTAGGGAGGATGGTAAAAGAGGTGGGGGGGTGGCATTGTTAATTAGAGATAGTATAACAGCTGCAGAAAGACAGTTCGAGGGGGATCTGCCGACTGAGGTAATATGGGTTGAAGTTAGAAATAGGAAAGGAGCAGTCACCTTGTTGGGAGTTTTCTATAGGCCCCCCAATAGCAGCAGAGATGTGGAGGAACAGATTGGGAAACAGATTTTGTAAAGGTGCAGAAGTCACAGGGTAGTAGTCATGGGCGACTTCAACTTCCCAAACATTGAGTGGAAACTCTTTAGATCAAATAGTTTGGATGGGGTAGTGTTTGTGCAGTGTGTCCAGGAAGCTTTTCTAACACAGTATGTAGATTGTCCGACCAGAGGGGAGGCCATATTGGATTTAGTACTTGCTAATGAACCAGGGCAGGTGATAGATTTGTTAGTGGGGGAGCATTTTGGAGGTAGTGACCACAATTCTGTGACTTTCACTTTAGTAATGGAGAGGGATAGGTGCGAGCAACAGGGCAAGGTTTATAATTGGGGGAAGGGTAAATACAATGCTGTCAGACAAGAATTGAAGTGCAGAAGTTGGGAACATAGGCTGTCAGGGAAGGACACAAGTGAAATGTGGAACTTGTTCAAGGAACAGGTACTGCGTGTCTTTGATATGTATGTCCCTGTCAGGCAGGGAAGAGATGGTCGAGTGAGGGAACCATGGTTGACAAGAGAGGTTGAATGTCTTGTTAAGAGGAAGAAGGAGACTTATGTAAGGCTGAAGAAACAAGGTTCAGACAGGGCGCTGGAGGGATACAAGATAGCCAGGAGGGAACTGAAGAAAGGGATTAGGAGAGCTAAGAGAGGGCATGAAAAATCTTTGGCGGGTAGGATCAAGGAAAACCCCAAGGCCTTTTACACATATGTGAGAAATATGAGAATGACTAGAGCGAGGGTAGGTCCGATCAAGGACAGTAGCGGGAGATTGTGTATTGAGTCTGAAGAGATAGGAGAGGTCTTGAACAAGTATTTTTCTTCAGTATTTACAAACGAGAGGGGCCATATTGTTGGAGAGGACAGCGTGAAGCAGACTGATAAGCTTGAGGAGATACTTGTCAGGAAGGAAGATGTGTTGCGCGTTTTGAAAAACTTGAGGATAGACAAGTCCCCCGGGCCTGACGGGATATATCCAAGGATTCTATGGGAAGCAAGAAATGAAATTGCAGAGCCGTTGGCAATGATCTTTTCGTCCTCTCTGTCAACAGGGGTTGTACCAGAGGATTGGAGAGTGGCGAATGTCGTGCCCCTGTTCAAAAAAGGGAATAGGGATAACCCTGGGAATTACAGGGCAGTTAGTCTTACTTCAGTGGTAGGCAAAGTAATGGAAAGGGTACTGAGGGATAGGATTTCTGAGCATCTGGAAAGGCATTGCTTGATTAGGGATAGTCAGCACGGATTTGTGAGGGGTAGGTCTTGCCTTACAAGTCTTATTGAATTCTTTGAGGAGGTGACCAAGCATGTGGATGAAGGTAAAGCAGTGGATGTAGTGTACATGGATTTTAGTAAGGCATTTGATAAGGTTCCCCATGGTAGGCTTATGCAGAAAGTAAGGAGGCATGGGATAGTGGGAAATTTGGCCAGTTGGATAACAAACTGGCTAACCGATAGAAGACAGAGAGTTGTGGTGGATGGCAAATATTCAGCCTGGAGCCCAGTTATCAGTGGCGTACCGCAGGGATCAGTTCTGGGTCCTCTGCTGTTTGTGATTTTCATTAACGACTTGGATGAGGGAGTTGAAGGGTGGGTCAGTAAATTTGCAGATGATACGAAGATTGGTGGAGTTGTGGATAGTGAGGAGGGCTGTTGTCGGCTTCAAAGAGACATAGATAGAATGCAGAGCTGGGCTGAGAAGTGGCAGATGGAGTTTAACCCTGACAAGTGTGAGGTTGTCCATTTTGGAAGGACAAATCTGAATGCGGAATACAGGGTTAATGGTAGGGTTCTTGGCAATGTGGAGGAGCAGAGAGATCTTGGGGTCTATGTTCATAGTTATTTGAAAGTTGCCACTCAAGTGGATAGAGCTGTGAAGAAGGCCTATGGTGTGCTAGCGTTCATTAGCAGAGGGATTGAATTTAAGAGCCGTGAGGTGATGATGCAGCTGTACAAAACCTTGGTCAGGCCACATTTGGAGTACTGTGTGCAGTTCTGGTCACCTCATTTTAGGAAGGATGTGGAAGCTTTGGAAAAGGTGCAAAGGAGATTTACCAGGATGTTGCCTGGAATGGAGAGTAGGTCATACGAGGAAAGGTTGAGGGTGCTAGGCCTTTTCTCATTAGAACGGAGAAGGATGAGGGGCGACTTGATAGAGGTTTATAAGATGATCAGGGGAATAGATAGAGTAGACAGTCAGAGACTTTTTCCCCGGGTGGAACACACCATTACAAGGGGACATAAATTTTAGATAATTGGTGGAAGATATAGAGGGGATGTCAGAGGTAGTTTCTTTACCCAGAGAGTAGTGGGGGCATGGAATGCACAGCCTGTGGTAGTAGTTGAGTCGGAAAAGTTAGGGACCTTCAAGCGGCTATTGGATAGGTACTTGGATTAGGGTAGAATAATAGAGTGTAGGTTAACTTCTTAAGGGCAGCACGGTAGCATTGTGGAAAGCACAATTGCTTCACAGCTCCAGGGTCCCAAGTTCGATTTTGATTTGGGTCACTGTCTGTGTGGAGTCTGCACATCCTCCCCGTGACTGCGTGGGTTTCCTCCGGGTACTCCGGTTTCCTCCCACAGTCCAAAGATGTGCAGGTTGGGTGGATTGGCCATGAAAAATTGTCCAAAATTCTATGATTAACCTAGGACAAAAGTTCGGCGCAACATCGTGGGCTGAAGGGCCTGTTCTGTGCTGTATTTCTCTATCTATCTATTGTCAGCCTGATAGATATCATTCAGACTGATAGATATCATTCAGCCTGATAGATATCATTGTCAGACTGATAGATATCATTCAGCCTGATAGATATCATTCAGACTGATAGATATCATTGTCAGACTGATAGATATCATTCAGACTGATAGATATCATTGTCAGCCTGATAGATATCATTGTCAGAATGATAGATATCATTGTCAGACTGATATATATCATTCAGCCTGATAGATATCATTGTCAGACTGATAGATATCATTGTCAGCCTGATAGATATCATTCAGCCTGATAGATATCATTGTCAGACTGATAGATATCATTCAGCCTGATAGATATTATTGTCAGCCTGATAGATATCATTCAGACTGATAGATATCATTGTCAGACTGATAGATATCATTCAGCCTGATAGATATCATTCAGACTGATAGATATCATTCAGACTGATAGATATCATTCAGACAGATAGATATCATTCAGCCTGATAGATATCATTCAGCCTGATAGATATCATTTGGCCTGATAGATATAATTCAGCCTGATAGATATAATTCAGACTATTAGATATCGTTCAGGCTGATAGATATCATTCAGACTGATAGATATCATTCAGCCTGATAGATATCATTCAGCCTGATAGATATCATTCAGACTGATAGATATCATTCAGACTGATAGATATCATTGTCAGCCTGATAGATTCATTCAGACTGATAGATATCATTGTCAGACTGATTGATATCATTCAGCCTGATAGATATCATTCAGACTGATAGATATCATTCAGCCTGATAGATATAATTCAGACTATTAGATATCGTTCAGGCTGATAGATATCATTGTCAGACTGACAGATATCATTGTCAGACTGATAGATATCATTCAGCCTGATAGATATCATTCAGCCTGATAGATATCATTCAGACTGATAGATATAATTCAGCCTGATAGATATCATTCAGACTATTAGATATCGTTCAGGCTGATAGATATCATTCAGACTGATAGATATCATTCAGCCTGATAGATATCATTCAGCCTGATAGATATCATTCAGACTGATAGATATCATTCAGACTGATAGATATCATTCAGACTGATAGATATCATTGTCAGCCTGATAGATTCATTCAGACTGATAGATATCATTGTCAGACTGATTGATATCATTCAGCCTGATAGATATCATTCAGACTGATAGATATCATTCAGCCTGATAGATATCATTCAGCCTGATAGATATCATTGTCAGACTGATAGATATCATTCAGCCTGATAGATATCATTGTCAGACTGATAGATTCATTCAGCCTGATAGATATCATTCAGACTGATAGATATCATTCAGACTGATAGGTATCATTGTCAGACTGATAGATATCATTGTCAGACTGATTGATATCATTCAGCCTGATAGATTCATTCAGACTGATAGATATCATTCAGACTGATAGATATCATTGTCAGATTGATAGATATCATTCAGCCTGATAGATATCATTGTCAGACTGATAGATTGATTCAGCCTGATAGATATCATTCAGACTGATAGATATCATTCAGCCTGATAGATATCATTGTCAGACTGATAGATATCATTGTCAGACTGATTGATATCATTCAGCCTGATAGATATCATTCAGACTGATAGATATCATTCAGCCTGATAGATATCATTCAGCCTGATAGATATCATTGTCAGACTGATAGATTCATTCAGCCTGATAGATATCATTCAGCCTGATATATATCATTCAGACTGATAGATATCATTCAGACTGATAGATATCATTGTCAGACTGATAGATATCATTGACAGACTGATTGATATCATTCAGCCTGATAGATATCATTCAGACTGATAGATATCATTCAGCCTGATAGATATCATTCAGCCTGATAGATATCATTGTCAGACTGATAGATATCATTCAGCCTGATAGATATCATTGTCAGACTGATTGATATAATTCAGCCTGATAGATATCATTCAGCCTGATAGATATCATTCAGCCTGATAGATACCATTGTCAGCCTGATAGATATCATTGTCAGACTGATAGATATCATTGTCAGACTGATAGATTCATTCAGCCTGATAGATATCATTCAGACTGATAGATATCATTCAGACTGATAGATATCATTCAGCCTGATAGATATCATTCAGACTGATAGATATCATTGTCAGCCTGATAGATTCATTCAGCCTGATAGATTCATTCAGACTGATAGATATCATTCAGCCTGACAGATATCATTCAGCCTGATAGATATCATTCAGCCTGATAGATATCATTGTCAGTCTGATAGATATGATTCAGACTGATAGATATCATTCAGACTGATAGATATAATTCAGACTGATAGATATCATTCAGACTGATAGATATCATTGTCAGACTGATAGATATCATTCAGCCTGATAGATATCATTGTCCGACTGATAGATTCATTCAGCCTGATAGATATCATTCAGACTGATAGATATCATTCAGACTGATAGGTATCATTGTCAGACTGATAGATATCATTGTCAGACTGATTGATATCATTCAGCCTGATAGATTCATTCAGACTGATAGAGATCATTCAGACTGATAGATATCATTGTCAGATTGATAGATATCATTCAGCGTGATAGATATAATTGTCAGACTGATAGATTGATTCAGCCTGATAGATATCATTCAGACTGATAGATATCATTCAGACTGATAGATATCATTTTCAGACTGATAGATATCATTGTCAGACTGATTGATATCATTCAGCCTGATAGATATCATTCAGACTGATAGATATCATTCAGCCTGATAGATATCATTCAGCCTGATAGATATCATTGTCAGACTGATAGATTCATTCAGCCTGATAGATATCATTCACACTGATAGATATCATTCAGACTGATAGATATCATTGTCAGACTGATAGATATCATTGTCAGACTGATTGATATCATTCAGATTGATAGATATCATTCAGCCTGATATATGTCATTCAGACTGATATATATCATTCAGACTGATAGATATCATTGTCAGACTGATAGATATCATTGTCAGACTGATTGATATCATTCACCCTGATAGATATCATTCAGACTGATAGATATCATTCAGCCTGATAGATATCATTCAGCCTGATAGATATCATTTGGCCTGATAGATATAATTCAGACTGATAGATATTATTCAGACTGATAGATATCATTTTCAGACTGATAGATATCATTGTCAGACTGATTGATATCATTCAGCCTGATAGATATCATTCAGACTGATAGATATCATTCAGCCTGATAGATATCATTCAGCCTGATAGATATCATTGTCAGACTGATAGATTCATTCAGCCTGATAGATATCATTCACACTGATAAATATCATTCAGACTGATAGATATCATTGTCAGACTGATAGATATCATTGTCAGACTGATTGATATCATTCAGATTGATAGATATCATTCAGCCTGATATATGTCATTCAGACTGATATATATCATTCAGACTGATAGATATCATTGTCAGACTGATAGATATCATTGTCAGACTGATTGATATCATTCACCCTGATAGATATCATTCAGACTGATAGATATCATTCAGCCTGATAGATATCATTCAGCCTGATAGATATCATTGTCAGACTGATAGATATCATTCAGCCTGATAGATATCATTGTCAGACTGATTGATATCATTCAGCCTGATAGATATCATTCAGACTGATAGATATCATTCAGCCTGATAGATACCATTGTCAGCCTGATAGATATCATTGTCAGACTGATAGATATCATTGTCAGACTGATAGATTCATTCAGCCTGATAGATATAATTCAGACTGATAGATATCATTCAGACTGATAGATATCATTCAGCCTGATAGATATCATTCAGACTGATAGATATCATTCAGACTGATAGATATCATTCAGACTGATAGATATCATTGTCAGACTGATAGATATCATTGTCAGACTGATTGATATCATTCAGCCTGATAGATATCATTCAGCCTGATAGATATCATTCAGATCGATCGATATCATTCAGACTGATAGATATCATTCAGGCCGATAGATATCATTCAGCCTGATAGATATCATTGTCAGACTGATAGATATCATTCAGCCTGATAGATATCATTGTCAGACTGATAGATGTCATTGTCAGACTGATACATATCATTCAGCCTGATAGATATCATTCAGCGTGATAGATATCATTCAGCCTGATATATATCATTGTCAGACTGATAGATATCATTCAGCCTGATAGATATCATTCAGACTGATAGATATCATTCAGACTGATAGATATCATTCAGACTGATAGATATCATTGTCAGCCTGATAGATTCATTCAGCCTGATAGATTCATTCAGACTGATAGATATCATTCAGCCTGACAGATATCATTCAGCCTGATAGATATCATTCAGCCTGATAGATATCATTGTCAGTCTGATAGATATGATTCAGACTGATAGATATCATTCAGACTGATAGATATAATTCAGACTGATAGATATCATTCAGACTGATAGATATCATTGTCAGACTGATAGATATCATTCAGCCTGATAGATATCATTGTCAGACTGATAGATATCATTCAGCCTGATAGATATCATTGTCCGACTGATAGATTCATTCAGCCTGATAGATATCATTCAGACTGATAGATATCATTCAGACTGATAGGTATCATTGTCAGACTGATAGATATCATTGTCAGACTGATTGATATCATTCAGCCTGATAGATTCATTCAGACTGATAGATATCATTCAGACTGATAGATATCATTGTCAGATTGATAGATATCATTCAGCCTGATAGATATCATTGTCAGACTGATAGATTGATTCAGCCTGATAGATATCATTCAGACTGATAGATATCATTCAGACTGATAGATATCATTTTCAGACTGATAGATATCATTGTCAGACTGATTCATATCATTCAGCCTGATAGATATCATTCAGACTGATAGATATCATTCAGCCTGATAGATATCATTCAGCCTGATAGGTATCATTGTCAGACTGATAGATTCATTCAGCCTGATAGATATCATTCACACTGATAAATATCATTCAGACTGATAGATATCATTGTCAGACTGATAGATATCATTGTCAGACTGATTGATATCATTCACCCTGATAGATATCATTCAGACTGATAGATATCATTCAGCCTGATAGATATCATTCAGCCTGATAGATATCATTGTCAGACTGATAGATATCATTCAGCCTGATAGATATCATTGTCAGACTGATTGATATCATTCAGCCTGATAGATAGATAGATAGATAGATAGAGAAATACAGCACAGAACAGGCCCTTCGGCCCACGATGTTGCGCCGAACTTTTGTCCTAGGTTAATCAGATATCATTCAGACTGATAGATATCATTCAGCCTGATAGATACCATTGTCAGCCTGATAGATATCATTGTCAGACTGATAGATATCATTGTCAGACTGATAGATTCATTCAGCCTGATAGATATCATTCAGACTGATAGATATCATTCAGACTGATAGATATCATTCAGACTGATAGATATCATTCAGACTGATAGATATCATTGTCAGACTGATAGATATCATTGTCAGACTGATTGATATCATTCAGCCTGATAGATATCATTCAGATCGATCGATATCATTCAGACTGATAGATATCATTCAGGTCGATAGATATCATTCAGCCTGATAGATATCATTGTCAGACTGATAGATATCATTCAGCCTGATAGATATCATTGTCAGACTGATAGATGTCATTGTCAGACTGATACATATCATTCAGCCTGATAGATATCATTCAGCGTGATAGATATCATTCAGCCTGATATATATCATTGTCAGACTGATAGATATCATTGTCAGACTGATAGATATCATTCAGACTGATAGATATCATTCTGACTAATAGATATCATTGTCAGACTGATAGATATCATTGTCAGACTGATAGATATCATTCAACCTGATAGATATCATTGTCCGACTGATAGATATCATTCAGTCTGATAGATAGCATTCAGCCTGATAGATATCATTGTGAGACTGATAGATATCATTGTCAGACTGATAGATATCATTCAGCCTGATAGATATCATTCAGACTGATAGATATCATTCAGCCTGATAGATATCATTGTCAGACTGATAGATATCATTGTCAGACTGATAGATATCATTCAGCCTGATAGATATCATTGTCAGACTGATAGATATCATTCAGCCTGATAGATATCATTGTCAGACTGATAGATATCATTCAGTCTGATAGATATCATCCAGCAGAGGGCAGCAGAGCAGAGCTTCTTATTGGCTGTTCCGGGGAGATTTGCATACGTGCAGCACGGTCAGTGTAAGTTGAAGGTGGTTTGTGAAGGGGCTGTTCTCGAGTGACAGCTTTACCCGAAACACTACTTACGTAGTGTCTCCCACCCATCCTCCTCCTCTGACCAAAAAAAAAGTTCTGTCCGTCGGATTGCTAAACTAACAAGTTTTTTGTTGTTGTTTTCTTTTGGTTTTTCAGTAGTTGGGAAGTTAGTTCAGTGGGAATGGAGGCTAGGGCAGTTGAATGTTCCTCCTGCAGAATGTGGGAGGAAAGGGTCACCTCGAGTGTCCCTGCTGACTACATCTGCGGGAAGTGCACCCAACTCCAGCCCCTCAGGAACCGCGTTAGGGACCTGGAGCTGGAGCTGGATGTACTTCGGATCATTCGGGAGGCGGAGGGGGTTATTGAGAGGAGTTATAGGGAGGTAGTCACACCTCAGGTAAAAGAAGAAGGTGGAT
Source organism: Scyliorhinus canicula (assembly GCF_902713615.1). NCBI lineage: Eukaryota > Metazoa > Chordata > Chondrichthyes > Carcharhiniformes > Scyliorhinidae > Scyliorhinus > Scyliorhinus canicula. Next base: position 159,860,185 of record NC_052159.1, read on the forward strand.
GGGTTACCGTCAGGGGAGGGAGAGGGAACCTGCAGGCAGTGCAGGGATCCCCTGCGGTCGTTCCCCTCTATAACAAGTATACCGTTTTGGATACTGTTGCGGGGGACGACTTACCAGGTGTAAGCAATAGGGCACAGGTCTCTGGCACAGAGTCTGTCCCTGTTGCTCAGAAGGGAAGGGAGAAGAGGAACAGAGCACTTGTCATTGGGCACTCCATAGTTAGAGGAAAAGACAGGAGGTTCTGTGGGAACGAAAGAGACTCACGGTTGGTGTGTTGCCTCCCAGGTGCCAGGGTTCGTGATGTCTCTGGTCGTGTTTTTTGATCCTTAAGGGGGAGGGGGAGCAGCCCCAAGTCGTGGTCCACATAGGTACCAACGACGTAGGTAGGAAGAGAGATGGGGATTTGAGACAAAAATTCAGGGAGCTAGGGTGGAAGCTGAGAGCTGGAACAAACAGAGTTGTTATCTCTGGGTTGTTACCCGTGCCACGTGCTATCGAAGTGAGAAATAAGGAGAGAGAGGAGTTGAACATGTGGCTACAGGGATGGTGCAGGAGGGAGGGTTTTGGTTTCCTGGATAATTGGGGCTCATTCTGGGGTAGGTGGGACCTCTACAAACAGGATGGTCTTCACCTGAACCAGAGGGGTACCAATATCCTGGGGGGGAGATTTGCTAGTGCTCTTCGGGGGGGGGGGTTTAAACTAATTCAGCAGGGGGATGGGAACCTAAATTGTAGTCCCAGTGTACAGGATGTTGAGAGTAGTGAGGTCAGGGATAGGGTTAAAAGTTCGAAAGAGGGCACCGGCAAGCAAGACGCTGGTTTGAAGTGTGTCTACTTCAACACCAGGAGCATCCGGAATAAGGTGGGTGAGCTTGCAGCATGGGCTGGTACCTGGGATCTCGATGTTGTGGCGATTTCGGAGACATGGGTAGAGCAGGGACAGGAATGGTTGTTCCAGGTTCCAGGATTTAGATGTTTCTGGAAGAACAGAGAAGATGGTAAAAGAGGGGGGGGGGGGGGGGGGGGGTGGCATTGTTAATCAAGGAAAGTATTACGGCGGTAGAAAGGACGTTTGAGGACTCGTCTACTGAGGTAGTATGGGCCGAGGTTAGGAACAGGAGAGGAGAGGTCACCCTGTTGGGAGTTGTCTATAGACCTCCGAATAGTTCCAGAGATGTAGAGGAAAGGATTGCAAAGATGATTCTCGACAGGAGCGAGAGTAACAGGGTAGTTGTTATGGGGGACTTTAACTTTCCAAATATTGACTGGAAATACTATAGTTCGAGTACTATAGATGGGTCAGTTTTTGTGCAGTGTGTCCAGGAGGGTTTTCTGACACAGTATGTAGACAGGCCAACAAGAGGCGAGGCCACATTGGATTTGGTACTGGGTAATGAACCCGGCCAGGTGTTAGATTTAGATGTAGGTGAGCACTTTGGTGATAGTGATCACAATTCATAGAACATAGAACATAGAACAGTACAGCACAGAACAGGCCCTTCGGCCCTCGATGTTGTGCCGAGCAATGATCACCCTACTCAAACCCACGTATCCACCCTATACCCGTAACCCAACAACCCCCCCCTTAACCTTACTTTTTAGGACACTACGGGCAATTTAGCATGGCCAATCCACCTAACCCGCACATCTTTGGACTGTGGGAGGAAACCGGAGCACCCGGAGGAAACCCACGCACACACGAGGAGGACGTGCAGACTCCGCACAGACAGTGACCCAGCCGGGAATCGAACCTGGGACCCTGGAGCTGTGAAGCATTTATGCTAACCACCATGCTACCGTGCTGCCCTTCGGTTATGTTTACTTTAGCGATGGGCAGGGATAGGTATATACCGCAAGGCAAGAATTATAGCTGGGGGAAAGGCAATTATGATGCTATTCGGCAAGATTTAGGATGTATAGGATGGGGAAGGAAACTGCAGGGGATGGGTACAATCGAAATGTGGAGCTTTTTCAAGGAACAGCTACTGTGTGTCCTTGATAAGTATGTACCTGTCAGGCAGGGAGGAAGTAGTCGAGCAAGGGAACCGTGGTTTACTAAGGAAGTTGAAGCACTTGTCAAGAGGAAGAAGAAGGCTTATGTTAGGATGAGACATGAAGGCTCAGTTAGGGCACTTGAGAGTTACAAGTTAGCCAGGAAGGACCTAAAGGGAGAGTTAAGAAGAGCGAGGAGAGGACACGAAAAGTCGTTGGCGGATAGGATCAAGGAAAACCCTAAGGCTTTCTATAGGTATATCAGGAACAAAAGAATGACTAGAGTAAGATTAGGGACAATCAAGGATAGTAGTGGAAAGTTGTGTGTGGAATCAGAGGAGATAGGGGAAGCGTTAAATGGATATTTTTCATCAGTGTTTACACTGGAGAAAGACAATGTTGTCGAGGAGAATACTCAGGTTCAGTCGACCAGGCTAGATGGGATTGAGGTTCACAAGGAGGAGGTGTTAGCAATTTTGGAAAGTGTAAAAATAGATAAGTCCCCTGGGCCAGATGGGATTTATCCTTGGATTTTCTGGGAAGCCAGGGAGGAGATTGCAGAGCCTTTGTCCTTGATCTTTATGTCGTCTTTGTCGACAGGAATAGTGCCGGAAGACTGGAGGATAGAAAATGTTGTCCCCTTGTTCAAGAAGGGGAGTAGAGACAACCCTGGTAATTATAGACCTGTGAGCCTTACTTCGGTTATGGGTAAAATGTTGGAAAAGGTTATAAGAGAGAGGGTTTATAATCATCTTGAAAAGAACAAGTTGATTAGAGATACTCAACACGGTTTTGTGAAGGGTAGGTCATGCCTCACAAACCTTATTGAGTTTTTTGAGAAGGTGACCAAACAGGTGGATGAGGGTAAAGCAGTTGATGTGGTGTATATGGATTTCAGTAAGGCATTTGATAAGGTTCCATACGGTAGGCTATTGCAGAAAATACGGAAGTATGGGATTGAAGGTGATTTAGCGGTTTGGATCAGTAATTGGCTATCTGAAAGAAGACAGAGGGTGGTGGTTGATGGCAAATGTTCATCCTGGAGTTCAGTTACTAGTGGTGTACCGCAAGGATCTGTTTTGGGGCCACTGCTGTTTGTCATTTTTATAAATGACCTGGAAGAGGGTGTAGAAGGATGGGTTAGTAAATTTGCAGATGACACGAAGGTCGGTGGAGTTGTGGATAGTGCTGAAGGATGTTATAGGTTACAGAGGGACATAGATAAGCTGCAGAGCTGGGCTGAGAGGTGGCAGATGGAGTTTAATGCGGACAAGTGTGAGGTGGTTCACTTTGGAAGGAGTAACAGGAATGCAGAGTACTGGGCTATTGGCAAGATTCTTGGTAGTGTATATGAACAGAGAGATCTCGGCATCCAGGTACATAAATCCCTGAAAGTTGCCACCCAGGTTAATAGGGCTGTTAAGAAGGCATATGGTGTGCTAGCCTTTATCAGCAGAGAGATTGAGTTTCGGAGCCACAAGGTCATGCTGCAGCTGTACATAACTCTGGTGCGGCCACACCTGGAGTACTGCGTGCAGTTCTGGTCACCACATTATAGGAAGGATGTGGGAGGTTTGGAAAGGGTTCAGAGGAGATTTACTAGGATGTTGCCTGGTATGGAGGGAAGGTCTTACGAGGAAAGACTCAGGGAATTGAGGTTGTTTTCGTTAGAGAGGAGAAGGCTGAGAGGTGACTTAATAGAGACATATAAGATAGTCAGAGGGTTAGATAGGGTGGACAGTGAGAGTCTTTTTCCTCGGATGGTGATGACCAACACGAGGGGACATAGCTTTAAATTGAGGGGTAGTAGATATAGGACAGATGTCAGAGGCAGTTTCTTTACTCAGAGAGTAGTAGGGGTGTGGAACGCCCTGCCTGCAACAGTAGTAGAGTCGCCAAATTTAAGGGAATTTAAGTGGTCACTGGATAGACATATGGATGAAAATGGAATAGTGTAGGTCAGATAGGCTTCAGATGGTTTCACAGGTCGGCGCAACATCGAGGGCCGAAGGGCCCGTACTGCGCTGTAATGTTCTATGTTCTATATCATTGTCAGACTGATAGATATCATTCAGCCTGATAGATATCATTCAGACTGATAGATATCATTGTCAGTCTGATAGATATCATTGTCAGACTGATAGATATCATTCAGCCTGATAGATATCATTGTCAGTCTGATAGATATCATTCACCCTGATAGATATCATTCAGCCTGATAGATATCGTTCAGCCTGATAGATATCATTCAGACTGATAGATATCATTCAGACTGATAGATATCGTTCAGCCTGATAGATATCATTCAGACTGATAGATATCGTTCAGCCTGATAGATATCATTCAGACTGATAGATATCATTCAGCCTGATAGATATCATTCACCCTGATAGATATCATTCAGCCTGATAGATATCGTTCAGCCTGATAGATATCATTCAGACTGATAGATATCATTCAGACTGATAGATATCGTTCAGCCTGATAGATATCATTCAGACTGATAGATATCGTTCAGCCTGATAGATATCATTCAGACTGATAGATATCGTTCAGCCTGATAGATATCATTCAGACTGATAGATATCGTTCAGCCTGATAGATATCATTCAGACTGATACATATCGTTCAGCCTGATAGATATCGTTCAGCCTGATAGATATCATTCAGCTTGATAGATATCATTGTCAGTCTGATAGATATCATTCAGACTGATAGATATCATTCAGCCTGATAGATATCAGTCAGTTTGCCAATTTATGAAATATTGACATGTCAGTCTGAAGAAAAGTACATAAAAAGCAGAAAGCTGATTTGTTTTATGGAATTGGCGGTACTTTCAAGTAATCTAGAATTTATTTTAAGGGAAATTGTGTCAGTTTATCCAGTGTAATTATGGGGGTATATGTGCAGTTTGCAGCCTCTCTCAATGGGGAAATAAAGGTGTGAGGTGGAATCACCGAACACATACATCTCTCAGTAAATACTTTCAACACAACTTAAAGCCAATTCATAACAACTCCACATTTCCCAGAGAAAATAAGTCTTATTTCTAAAATAAACTTCATTCTTTGTGTTCATTCTGAGTTTCTGGATGAGCAGAGATTGCCAGAATCGAGAATCAGGCTTGCTTGATAATCACAGATTGTTTGGCAGAGAATTATAATGTGGTTAGAGGGCAGGGGTCAGAGGGCAGCTTTCTCATGAATTCATTTAACAGTAGCAAAAGCACAACTTCTGTTTGAATAATTCAATTTTTTTAATCGGTTACAAATCAATAAGAGTTTATTTAGCACTGACAGCGCAGCTCCCTGTCACACACATTTCCAAACACGCTGTTGGACAAACACCTTAGAGGTTAAAAATATTACAGAAAGAAATGTGTGAGTTTAGAATCTTTAGGCTTTGATGGTCATGTCTGAAATGTAAGTAATTTTGTAAAGTGTGTTTTTAATTTTTTTAACACTTCAACAATAACTTTCATTTATGTAGCATCATTCAACAGTCAAAATCACAAGAACATATGAGACGAATATTAATACCAAGCCACAGAAAGATTTGAATAGATGGCCATACATTTGATCAAAGGGGTAGGTTGAAAGAAACATTTTAGAGTTGGACAAACAGTTAGCGAGGTTAAGGAGATTTGAAAACTTAGGGCTCGGGCAACTGGACACAGTTACTAATGGTGGAAGAAAGAGAAGAAAGAACATTGCAGCACAGGCCCTTCAGCCTACCAGGCCAGCACCGATCCAGATTCCTTATTTACACCTATTACTTATCGCCCAAACAATCTGTGTCCCTCCATTCCCCGCCTGTTCATGTGTCTATCAAGATACATCTTAAACATTGCTATCGTGCCTGCCTCCACCACCTCCACTGGCAACGCCCTCCAGGCACCCACCACCCTCTGCGTGAAAAACTTTCCTCGCACATCTCCCCTAAACTTTCCCCCGCTCACCTTGAACCTGTGTCCCCTTGTAATTGACAATTCCACCCTGGGAAAAAGCTTCTGACTATCCCCCCTGTCCATACCTCTCATAATTGTGTAGACCTCAATCAGGTCTTCCCTCAGCCGCCACCTTTCCAACGAAAACAATCTGAATTTATTCAACCTCTGCTCATAGCTAACACCCTCCAGACCAGGCAACATCCTGATAAACCTTGTTTGCACTCTCATAGAATCATAGAATTTACAGTGCAGAAGGAGGCCATTCGGCTCATCGAGTCTGCACCGGCCCTTGGAAAGAGCACCCTACTTAAGCCCCACACCTCCACCCTATCCCCGTAAGCTAGTAACCCGACGTAACCTTTGGCAATTTATCATGGCCAGTCCACCTAACCTGCACAGCTTTGGACTGTGGGAGGAAACCGGAGCACCCGGAGGAAACCCACGCAGACACGGGGAGAACGTGCAAACTCCACACAGACAGTCACCCGAGGCTGGAATTGAACCCGGATCCCTGGAGCTGTGAGGCAGCAGTGCTAACCACTGCGCCACCGTGCCGCTCTCTCCAAAGCATCAACATCCTTCTGGTACTGCGGTGACTGCACGCAATACTCCAAATGCATTGCCACTTTCATGGAACTATGGACTTGAATGCCCAGATCCCTCTGTATGTCAATGTTCCTAAGGGTTCTGCCATTTACTATATAATTCACACCTGAATTTGATATTCCAAAATGCATCACCTGGCATTTGTCCGGATTCAACTCCGGCTCCCACTTCTCTGCCCAACTCTCTAATCTATCTACATTCTGCTGTATTCTCTGATAATCTCCTTCACAATCTGCAACTCCACCTATCTTAGTGTCATCTGCAAAATTGCTAATCAGACCATCTACATTTCCTCCAGGTCATTTATATATATTATAAACAACAGTGGTCCCAGTACAGATCCCCAAGGAACACCACAAGTTACAGATCTCCATTCTGAAGAACATCCTTCCACTGCTACTCTGTGGTCTGTTGCCAAGCCAGTTCTTTATCCATCGAGCTAGCACACCCCGAATCCCAATAAACTTTTTTACCAGTCTGCCGTGAGGGACCTTGACAAACGCCTTACTCAAGTCCATGTAGATGACATTCACAGCTTTTCCCTCATCAATTTATTTTGTCACCTCCTCAAAAAACTCTTATCAAATTGGTAAGTCATGATCTTCCCCACACAAAACCATGCTGCCTATCAGTAACCAGTCCATTCATTTCCAAATGTGAATAAATCCTGTCCCTCAGTATGTTCTCCAACAGCTTCCCCACCACTGACGTCAGGCTCACCGGCCTATAATTACCTGGATTATTCCTGCTTCACTTCTTAAACAAAGGGACAACATTGGTAATTCTCCAGCCCTCTGGAACCTCACCTGTGGTCAAAGATGATGCAAAGATATTTATTAAGGCCCTATTGGGTGGGGTGTGAGGGGAGGGTGGAGATGATGAATACCAGGGGGGCAAAGGGGAGGAAATGCTAATTTAATTTAATTTAATAATCTTTATTGTCACAAGTAGGCTTACATTAACACTGCAATGAAGTTACTGTGAAAAGCCCCTAGTCGTCACACTCCAGCGCCTGTTCGGGTACACGGAGGGAGAATTCAGAATGTCCAATTCATCTAAATGCTCATCTTTGGACTGTGAGAGGAAACCGGAGCATCCGGAGGTGACCCACGCAGACACGGGAAGAACGTGCAGACTCCGCACTGACAGTGACCCAAGCCGGGAATCGAACCTGGGAATCTGGAACTGTGAAGCAACAGTGCTAACCACTGTGCTACTGTGCAGCCCATAAAAATCAAGGCTACAGACTAAGTTCTGGAAAATGTAATTTGAGTAAACAGGTGCTTGATGGCCGGCACAGACACGATGGGCTGAAGGGCCTGTGTTGTAAAACGCAATGATTCTATGACACAATGCTTGCCTGTGCATAATAAATAAGCTTCCAAATGCTGAATCTAGTGCTCCTATATGAGCCGGGTGATGTGTGTGTTTATGTGTCAATTTGGTCCATCCGCGTCTCTGAGTTAGTGCCGGATTTGAACTCAGTACCCCATGTGAGTTCAGTATAATGAGGGCAGTAGCTTGCAGCGGATCCAAATCATCCCAGTTCGTTTTGTCTCTAACTCTTTGGATGGCACATTGGTTCCAATGGTTTGTCCTGAATTGCATCTTACTATCTTTTATATATTCCTACACATAGTTTAATTTGATCTAGTATTGCAAATAAACTTTTTATTCACCTGATTATTTAAAAAATAGGATTCCAAAATTCAAAAGATTCTGGAATCCGAATCACTTCCAGCCCCAGGCATTTTGAATGAGGTAAGGTCAACCTGAGGAGAAAGAGTAAAGTTACGGGAAATCATATCACATCTCTCCTAGCCCTCAAGGCCATTCCCTTTTCATCTCAGGGACGTGCAACCAATTTCAACAAGGATGGGTTCCGCACTCACATTTACACATTCTGGGCCTCATGATTCACCAGGCTCTGATCTCAGCCCTGATCTGCGGTGACCTGTGAATGCGCTCACTCTGGGAACTTAGAGTCCCTGAGGAACGAGATTGATGTGCGAGAGACTAGAAGCTTTTCACTGCCATCTAACGATGCAAACACTGCTGCTACTGAGGTGAGAACAAGCTGAGGGATCCCCTCCTCTCGCACATGTCACGTCTTCTGTCACTTACATGGAGGAGACAGAAATACTGCTAGAATGCCAGAGGGCTGGCCTGATAACTGTTGTATTTTCAGAGATGTAATATAAATATCACTCATCTGTCTTGCCGAGTTGTATTTAACTTGATGATAAACAGTCAAAGTCTTCCAGTTGATGATAAATTATTTATTGAGTAACAAAATAATATACTTGTGAGTTCTTTTACTTTAATACTTTGACTAGTAATAGAGTTAACTAAGATCAGATTAAGTTAACAATTAATATAATACACTATATAATACACTCTGAGCTGGTCACGTCTATTTTCTAGCTGCAATACACACACACAAAGAACCTAAAGAAAGAGCGGGAAACTCCTTATATAGTTCCTGATAGTGTTGCCATCTAGTGATCATCTGACTGTACTGACTGTACATTTTTTTTTTTTTATAAATGTTTTTATTCAGTTTTCATATTTTATATTGAACAAATTACAAATTGTTAGGAGAGAAAAAAAAAACAAAAAAAACAAACAAACACGCAAAAATTAACATACATATTTACAGGTAAGCATCTTCGTAGTAGTAACTGCGCCCGCCCCCCCCCCCCCCCCCCCCCCTCAACATGTTTATTTAGTTTGGTTTTGGGCCTTAGCTAGCCATCGAACCCCCGTACCGAACCTGTAGCCCCCCCCCCCCCTCCCGCTACCTTCCCCCGACTATTCTTCCTCTTGTACATTGGCCACAAACAGGTCCCGGAACAGTTGCATGAATGGCTCCCACGTTCTGTGGAAGCCGTCGTCCGACCCTCGGATGGCGAATTTGATTTTCTCCATTTGGAGAGATTCCGAGAGGTCGGACAGCCAGTCCGCAGCTCTGGGCGGTGCTGCTGACCGCCAGCCAAACAGGATTCTACGGCGGGCGATCAGGGAGGCAAAGGCAAGGGCGTCCGCCCTCCTCCCCAGGAATAGATCTGGCTGTTCTGAAACCCCGAAGACCGCCACTATCGGGCATGGCTCCACCCTCACTCCCACCACTTTGGACATAACCTCGAAGAAGGCTGTCCAGTACTCCACGAGTCTGGGGCAAGACCAGAACATGTGGGCGTGGTTGGCCGGGCCTCTTTGGCACCGTTCACATCTGTCTTCCACCTCCGGGAAGAACCTACTCATACGGTTTCTCGTTAAGTGGGCTCTATGTACCACTTTTAGTTGCGTCAGGCTGAGCCTTGCGCACGTGGAGGTGGAGTTGACCCTATGCAGTGCTTCGCTCCAGAGTCCCCACCCTATCTCCATCCCCAGGTCGTCCTCCCATTTCCTTCTTGTTGCGTCCAGTACGGTGTCGTCCCTATCTACCAGTCGGTCATACATGTCACTACAGTTCCCTTTCTCTAGGATACTTGCGTCCAGTAGGTCTTCCAGTAGTGTCTGTCGTGGCGGTTGTGGGTACGTCCTTGTCTCCTTTCGTAGGAAGTTTTTGAGCTGCAGGTACCGTAGCTCGTTCCCCCTAGCTAGCTGAAATTTCTCTGTCAGTTCGTCCAGTGTTGCGATCCTGTCGTCCGTGTATAGGTCCCTGACTGTCAGTGTCCCCCCGTCCTGCCTCCACCTTTTGAAGGTGGCGTCAGTCAGTGCTGGTGTGAACCTATGGTTGTTGCAGATGGGAGCCCTGTTCGACATTTTGGTCAGGCCAAGTTGCTGCCGCAGTTGGTTCCAGGATTGGAGGGTGGCTGTCACCACTGGGCTGCTGGAGTGTTTTTTGGGTGGGGATGGGAGTGCTGCCGTGGCGAGGGCCCGGAGGGAGGTTCCCATGCAGGAGGCCTCCTCCGCACGCACCCACTCAGCTTCTGGCTCCTGGATCCATCCCCTTACTCGCTCGGCTGTTGCTGCCCAGTGGTAGAATTGTAGATTCGGGAGGGCTAGCCCTCCCCTGGTTTTTGTTTTTTGTAAGACCTTCTTTGGGATCCTAGCATTTTTACCCCCCCATACGAACGCCATGATGAGTTTGTCCAGCGCTTTGAAAAAGGCCTTGGGGATGTAGATCGGAATGGATCTAAACAGGAAGAGGAACCTGGGCAGTACGTTCATTTTGATCGTCTGGTCTCTCCCCGCGAGGGAGAGTGGGAGTGTGTTCCATCTTTGCAGGTCCTTTTTAACTTCCTCCGTCAGGCTGGTGAGGTTCCATTTGTGGATCCCTTTCCAGTCATGGGCTATTTGGATCCCCAGGTAGCGGAATTTATGTCTGGCTTGATTGAACGGCAGCCCCTTTAGTGCTGCCCCCCCCCCCCCCCCCCCCCCCCCCCCCCCCCTTGCGGGTGTACTGGGAAGATCTCACTTTTGCTCATGTTGAGTTTGTAGCCCGAGAAGGCTCCAAACTCTTTCAGGAGCGCGATGATTCCGTCCATGCTGCTTTGTGGGTCCGAGATATAGAGGAGCAGATCATCCGCATAGAGTGAGACTCTGTGCTCTCTACCTCCCCTTCGGATCCCCCTCCAATTTTTTGCTGCCCTGAGCGCGATTGCTAGCGGTTCAATTGCTAGTGCGAACAGCAGCGGGGACAGTGGGCATCCTTGTCTGGTGCCCCTGTGCAGCTGGAAGTATTGGGAGTTGGTATTGTTGGTCTGTACACTCGCCATGGGAGCGTTGTACAGGAGCTTTACCCAAGCGGTGAACCCTGTTCCAAGCCCGAACCGCTCCAGTACCTCTATGAGGTATTTCCACTCGACTCTGTCGAAGGCCTTTTCTGCGTCCAGGGAGACGATCACCTCTTGTGTTCTCTCCCCGGAGGGGGTCATTATCACGTTCAGCAGGCGCCTGATGTTCGCGGTAAGCTGTCTACCTTTGACAAAGCCCGTCTGGTCCTCTGTGACCACCTCCGGTACACAGTCTTCTAGCCTTTTGGCTAGGATTTTGGCCAGTATTTTGGCGTCTGCATTCAGCAGAGATATGGGTCTGTATGACCCACATTCCGTTGGGTCTTTGTCTTTCTTAGGTATCAGCGAGATTGAGGCCTGTGCTAACGTGGGTGGCAGCGTGCCACTAACGTGGGTGGCAGCGTGCCTACTGACTGTACATTAACTAATCATGTATTAACATATACAGAGATCACTACAGTAACAACCTCCTGCTTAGGGGCAGAATCTCCCTTGGCGGCCTGTGCTATTGGAGTGGATGGTGTCACAGACAGGGGATTCTGAGTGGCTGGACACTCTTGGAGTGTACTGAGAGGAGGCCCTCCGAGTACTGGAGATCTGGGCTGTCCCTGCCTCTGTGGGGACTTGTTTGGGGTGTTTTCTAGACAGTGACTCTGAGTCGAATCTAAAGTTGCGCCTCACCGAGGTGGGTGTCTCTGCGATAGTGCAGGGTGCATGTGAGCACTGTGATGGTTCTTCCACATCTTCCTCTTTGGATGTGAACTGGGTGCTGGGATTTATGTTGGCCAACCTTGTGGGTCTCGATCTGTTGGTGCCTATAGAGAGAGAGAAGCTGATGAGTAAGTGGATCACAGCTTTTCAGTTACTCGCTGTGATTTCTGCGAGCAGCTCAACAGATCGTAATAATTATAATAATAATCGCTTATTGTCACAAATAGGCTTCAATGAAGTTACTGTGAAAAGCCCCTAGTCACCACATTCCGGCGCCTGTTCGGGGAGGTTGGTACAGGAATCGAACCCGCGCTGCTGGCATTGTTCTCCATTATAAGCCAGCTGTTTAGCCCACTGTGCTATATATGAAAATAAAAATAAAATAACAGAAGTACATAATAGGGCAACACAAGGTACACAATGTAACTAGATAACACCGGCATCAGGTGAAGCATACAGGGGTGGAATACAGGGGTGTAGTGATAATGAGGTCAGTCCATAAGAGGGTTGTTTAGGAGTCTGGTTAACAGCAGGGAAGAAGCTGTGTTTGAGACTGTTTGTGCGTGTTCTCAGACTTTTGTATCTCCTGCCCGATGGAAGAAATTGGAAGAGAAAGTAAGTCGGGGGGAGGGGAGGGGTCTTTGATTATGCTGCCCGCTTTTCCCAGGCAGCGGGAGGTGTAGATGGAGTTAATGGATGGGAGGCAGGTTTGTGTGATGGACTGGGCTGTGTTCATGACTCTCTGAAGTTTCTTATGGTCCTGGGCCGAGCAGTTGCCATACCAGGCTGTGATGCAGCCCGATAGGATGCTTTCTATGGTGCATCTGTAAAAGTTGGTAAGAGTATTTAAACAGAAAGTATAATTTTCTATCATAAGTTTTAAAATGCTAATCCAATAAGACCATAAAGCTTTGAAAAAAAAAGATATGAAAACTTTGTACCAGAGTCCGCACTTGGAGCAGTTTGTGTGATGAAGCTGTGGTGAGCGAGCAAGATTTATTCGATGCACATGGGGAAAAGTGCTTTGTGTTATGTTAATATCTCTCTGTCGATGGGGGAGAACTTGCTTACTTTCCTCCACAATTGTGGTAAAGTATTGTCATGGTAATGTCCAAAGGTGCAGCTTTTAAAAAGTAAGAATATATATATTGTAGAAATCGTGTTTTTGTTCCAGGAGACACTGAGGGAAATTGAACGTTCAGAGGTTAACACCATCAGACATCGCCAGGATTTTAAAGCTCCATTACAATTCTCAGTTTGCTCAAAGGATTCTATCTTGTGGATGGTGCTTTTTTCTAAATGTATCAGCAGCAGCACATAATGAGTCACTTAAGCAATAATGGCCATACTTCATTTTGTAAATAAGATATCTTCAAATTGCTATAATATGAGTTAAAAGTATAAAATCCCACCTATTGTGGTTTTCATATTTCCATATTAAAACAGGCTGCTTATTTTTTGAAAGCTGTCACACTGCACCAGACATAAATGTATTTAACAATTTATATTGAAATTTGACATCTCCCATGACCTGTATTATTAACAACAATAACGTACATTTACATAGCACCTTTAATATGGTAAACCTTCCCAAGACATTTCGAAGGAGAATTGAAAAAAATGAGCACTTTATTAAAGAAGGAAATATGAGAATGGTCAAAGACACAATTCAGGAGTGTGATGGAATACTCTCCACGTGCCTGGATGAGCGCAGCTCCAGCAACACTCAAGAAGCTCCACACCATCCAGTACAAAGCAGCCGCTTGATTGCTCACCTTCCATAAACATTCAAACCATTCACCACTGATTAACAGTGGCAGCCGTGTGTACAATCTACAAGATGCACTGCAGGAACTCACCAAGGTTCCTTAGGCAGCACCTTCCAAACTCACAACCACTACCATCTAGAAGGACAAGAGCAGCAGATACCTGGGAACCCCACCACCTGGAAGTTCCCCTCCAAGTCACTCACCACCCTGACTTGGAAATATATCGGCCGTTCCTTCACTGTCGCTGGGGCAACATCCTGGAATTCCCTCCCCAACAGCACAGTGGGTGTACCTACACCTCAGGGGCTGCAGCGGCTCAAGAAGGCAGCTCACCACCACCTTCTGAAGGGCAACCTGGGATGAGCAATAAATGCTGGCCTAACCAGCGCTGCCCACATTGTGTAAATTAAGTTTAAAAAGATTTAAAAGGGTTTGGTAAAGAGATGATGGATAGGTGGTGAGGTTGGGGAATCCCTGTGCCTTGGGCCCAGGCGCTGAGGAACGGCTGCCATTGCTGCAGCCATTAGCATTGAAGAAGCGGAAGCTGAAATTGGAGGAGTGGAGAGATTTTGGAGAGCTGTCTTACTGAAAGTGTTGCAGACTGGGGGAGGGACTTGGCCATGGAGAGGTTTCAATTTAAGGATGAGAATTTTAAAATTGAGATATTATCCAACCCCCTCCTGAAATCCCTCATGAGCTTAAAAAAAAAATCCCATTTTTTATTCTTGTCATTTCTGTTTTTTTAAATTAAGTTAATGACATATTATTCTTGAGAAATCATTTTGATTATCCTGTAATCTTTCTGGATTAATTTGAAAATAACGGAACACTCGACAATCTGAGCTCGAGTTCATTGTGGTTAGAGTTTGCAATCCCAGACCACTGCTGGCAACATCTTAAACAGATTTGAAACAAATCGTGTAATTAATTTGTTTCCTCGTTCTCAATGATCAGATGCTCCACAGAGAAGCTCTGATTAAATGTTAATCGCAGCAAAACCAACAAAGGATCATGAAAATGTGGAGGAGAGAAAAAGGCCTCTCCTCGAATCTTGGGGCCATTGTAATCCACCACAAAAGTCCTTACTCTATCCAACTCTCTACTGGGCTTTCTGGCAGAATCAGCTCCAGAATGTCCATTCCATACATTCCAAACACTCTGCATGTTACAATTACATCAAAAATACATTTAACCTTGGGATTTGCCAGTTTCATGTTGAGCAGTTGGCCACGTTGTGTCACCCATGGATCAACAATTGGAAAAGATCAATAGTAGAGGTTATTCCAGAGATTGTGGTGATTGATAAACATGGATCCTACCTGTAACATAGAGGAATCGAACAATACTTATCAGTGAAGATTTGAATGTGAGAGAGGGCGGAACCACTGTACAGAGGGAAGAAAATGGCTTCAGTTACAAAAACTGAATTCAAATTAGAACTGAAATTCAATCATAACAGTTGATTTAATCTCCTTGACCTCCCTCATTGAAAAATAATCAGCAAAGGACAGACTTGATGATAGGTCAGATTCGGAGTATCTATTCAATCTGTTATATTAATGTCCCAGACCAAGGCAGGCCAGCAGCACGGTTCAATTCCCATACCAGCCTCCCCGAACAGGCGCCGGAATGTGGCGACTAGGGGCTTTTCACAGTAACTTCATTGAAGCCTACTTGTGACAATAAGCGATTTTCATTTCATTTCATGGCTGAATGATGGGATGTGTAGAATTTAGGATTTCATTATCCATTATACCATTGAAAGGAACTAGGTTGTAGTTATTTTAAAATGTCCTCTTTCGTTAAAACCTTGCCTGAAAGAGGTGAGGTTGGCAAGTTGACTGGTGTGAACAGACACGACTCCAGGACATAATGTGCTGGAGGTGTGGATGGTAATTTGAAACTCCAGGGTCCAATCACACCCATTGCTGTTTTGCCAACTCGTTTGTTTGATTGGCCGTGTTTGTTCTTCGAGACTGACCTAATGCTAACGCCCGGCATGGACCTTTCAAAACAAGAAGAGAGAGGGCAAGCTGGGCCAAAGGACCTGTTTCCACGCTGTAAACATCTTTCAGAAATACATGCACCAGAGATTTAAAAAAAAGAAAAACTTGCATTTGCATTTCTACAAAACTTTCCACGGCCATCAGGCGACCAAAAACACGTTAGCAGCTGGTGAAATACTTTTAAAATGAAGCCACTGTCGTAATGTAGCTGCCAATTTGTGCATGGCAAGATCCCACATATATCAATGGGATAATGATCTGATAGGACGGTGGAATATTTTTTCAAAGTGTCGGCCATGGTGAGAAAACATTCATGGTGGTCCGTCACTGATTCGCTCGCTCCTCTACAGCCTGCCTCTGATTCGCTGGCCTCGCTACAACCTGTTTCTGATTCGCTCGCCTTGGTTCAGCCTGCCTCTGATTCGCTGGCCTTGCGACAACCTGCCTCTGATTCGCTGGCCTCGCTACAACCTGCCTCTGATTCACTCACCTTGTTACAACCTGCCTCTGATTCACTGGCCTCGCTACAACCTGCCTCTGATTCGCTGGCCTCGGGATAGAACATAGAACATAGAACATTACAGCGCAGTACGGGCCCTTCGGCCCTCGATGATGCGCCGACCTGTGAAACCATCTGAAGCCTATCTGACCTACACTGTTCCATTTTCATCCATATGTCTATCCAGCGACCACTTAAATGCCCTTAAATTTGGCGAGTCTACTACTGTCGCAGGCAGGGCGTTCCACACCCCTACTACTCTCTGAGTAAAGAAACTGCCTCTGACATCTGTCCTATATCTATCACCCCTCAATTTGAAGCTATGTCCCCTCGTGTTGGTCATCACCATCCGAGGAAAGAGACTCTCACTGTCCACCCTATCTAACCCTCTGACTATCTTATATGTCTCTATTAAGTCACCTCTCAGCCTTCTCCTCTCTAACGAAAACAACCTCAATTCCCTGAGCCTTTCCTCGTAAGACCTTCCCTCCATACCAGGCAACATCCCAGTAAATCTCCTCTGAACCCTTTCCAAAGCTTCCACATCCTTCCTATAATGTGGTGACCAGAACTGCACGCAGTATTCCAGGAGTGGCCGCACCAGAGTTATGTACAGCTGCAGCATGACCTTGTGGCTCCGAAACTCAATCCCCCTACTGATAAAGGCTAGCACACCATATGCCTTCTTAACAGCCCTATTAACCTGGGTGGCAACTTTCAGGGATTTATGTACCTGGATGCCGAGATCTCTCTGTTCATCTACACTACCAAGAACCTTGCCATTAGCCCAGTACTCTGCATTCCTGTTACTCCTTCCAAAGTGAACCACCTCACACTTGTCCGCATTAAACTCCATCTGCCACCACTCAGCCCAGCTCTGCAGCTTATCTATGTCCCTCTGTAACCTATAACATCCTTCAGCACTATCCACAACTCCACCGACCTTTGTGTCATCTGCAAATTTACTAACCCATCCTTCTACACCCTCTTCCAGGTCATTTATAAAAATGACAAACAGCAGTGGCCCCAAAACAGATCCTTGTGGTACAGCACTAGTAACTGAACTCCAGGATGAACATTTGCCATCAACCAATAGCCAATTACTGATCCAAACCGCTAAATCACCTTCAATCCCATACTTCCTTATTTTCTGCAATAGCCTACCATGGGGAACCTTATCAAACGCCTTACTGAAATCCATATACACCACATCAACCGCTTTACCCTCATCCACCTGTTTGGGCACCTTCTCAAAAAACTCAATAAGGTTTGTGAGGCACGACCTACCCTTCACAAAACCGTGTTGACTATCGCTAATCAACTTGTTCTTTTCAAGATGATTATAAACCCTATCTCTTATAACCTTTTCCAAGATTTTACCCACAACCGAAGTAAGGCTCACAGGTCTATAATTACCAGGGTTTTCTCTACTCCCCTTCTTGAACAAGGGGACGACATTTGCTATCCTCCAGTCTTCAGGCACTATTCCTGTCGACAAAGATGGCATAAAGATCAAGGACAAAGTCTCTGCAATCTCCTCCCTGGCTTCCCAGAGAATCCTAGGATAAATCCCATCTGGCCCAGGGGACTTATCTATTTTTACACTTTCCAACATTGCTAACACCTCCTCCTTGTGAACCTCAATTCCATCTAGCCTGGTCGACTGAACCTGAGTATTCTCCTCAACAACATTGTCTTTCTCCAGTGTAAACACTGATGAAAAATATCCATTTAACGCTTCCCCTATCTCCTCTGATTCCACACACAATTTTCCACTACTATCCTTGATTGGCCCTAATCTTATTCGAGTCATTCTTTTGTTCCTGATATACCTATAGAAAGCCTTAGGGTTTTCCTTGATCCTATCCGCCAACGACTTTTCGTGTCCTCTCCTTGCTCGTCTTAACTCTCCCTTTAGGTCCTTCCTGGCTAACTTGTAACTCTCAAGTGCCCTAACTGAGCCATCATGTCTCATCCTAACATAAGCCTTCTTCTTCCTCTTGACAAGTGCTTCAACTTCCTTAGTAAACCACGGTTCCCTTGCTCGACAACTTCCTCCCTGCCTGACAGGTACATACTTATCAAGGACTCTGATTCGCTCGCCCTGTTACAACCTGCCTCTGATTCGCTGGCCCGATAAACCTAATCTCTGCAATCAGTGGGGTGGTCCTTTTAAACACCCCAAACACTTGCTCAAAGTCCAGTCAGGATGACTGCAGGAAGGCAGTGTGGTGATGTGCATATGCATAACATTGTATATTGGATGCACAAACTCCGGCCAGCAGGTGGGGACAGTGACCCACCATGTGACTCCACAGATTGGCAGTTGGTATTAAGTCGTACTAGAGGTCAGTCACATTAGAAGTAGCTGCAGGAGAATTCCCTTACTCAGTACCATGTGTATCATAGTTCATTAGTTATCTTTCCACATGTTGGACTTTAATTTGATTTGATTTATTGTCACATGTACCGAAGTACAGTGAAAAGTATTTTTGTGCGGCTGAGGGAGCATACACAGTACGTACATAGCAGACAAAAAAAAAATCAACAGAGAACATTGACAAATGGTACATCAACAAAACAGTGAGTGGTTACAGTGTAGAACAAGGGGCCAAACAAAGCAAATACATGAGAAAGAGCAGCATAGGGCTTCGTGAATAATGTTCTTAATCCGGACAAGTGTGAGGTAATGCACTTTGGAAGGTCCAATGCATGTAGGAATTACACAGTAAATGGTAGAACTCTTGCCAGTACTGACAGGCAGAGAGATCGGGGCGTGCATGTCCACTGATCACTGAAAGTGGCACCGCATGTGGATAAGGTGGTCAAGAGGGCATACGGCATGCTGGCCTTCATTGGTCAGGGCATTGAATATAAAAATTGGCAAGTCATGTTGCAGCTGTACAGGACCTTAGTTAGGCCTCATTTTGGAATATTGTGTACAATTCTGGTCGCCACACAACCAGAAGGATGTGGATGCTTTGGAGAGGGTGCAGAAGCGGTTTACTAGGATGTTGCCTGGTATGGAGGACATTAGCTATGAGGAGAGGTTGGATAAACTCGGTCTGTTCTCACTGGAACAACGGAGGTTGAGGGGCGACCTGATAGAGGTCTACAAAATTATGAGTGACATGGACAGAGTGGATAGTCAGATGCTCTTTCCCAGGGTAGGAGAATCAAGTACTTGGGGACATAGGTTTAAAGTGCGTAGGGAAAAGTTCAGAAGAGTGCGAGGCAGGTGTTTTACAATGAGAGTGGCAAATATATGGAACGCGCTGTCTGGAAGGTGGTAGAAGCAGGTACGTGAGCGACATTTAGAGGCATATAGACAAATATCTGAATCGGGTGGGAATGGAAGGATACGGACTCCGTAAGTGCAGACGGGTTTCGTTCAGACGGGCAGCATGGTCGGCGCAGGCTTGTAGGACCGAAGAACCTGTTCCTGTGCTGTATTGATCTTGGTGTTCATTTTGTTAATAAACTATCTTACTAGTCAAAGAGCTAGATGTTCTGTGTGCATCTTTACCACGTCCAGAACAGAGGACGTAACAGACAGTGCCATGTTTCATGGAGGGAGAACTCACCAAACTTGTAGATGGTGTCGAGCAGAGGCAGGACATCCACTCCCCATGGTCAGACAGACGTCCAGCAGCAAGGTCACCAACCCGGGGCTTTGGCTGAGATAATGAACGCGAGTAGAGAAACGTCACCAATGTAATAACTAGCTATTACACTCCACCACACTCCCAGACAGTGCATTCCAGGCGCTAACCACTCGCTGTGTGAATCTGCCTCCACCACACTCCCAGACAGTGCATTCCAGACGCTAACCACTCGCTGTGTGAATCTGCCTCCACCACACTCTCAGACAGTACATTCCAAATCCTAACCACTCTCTGTGTGAATCTGTCTCCACCACACTCTCAGACAGTGCACTCCAGACGCTAACCACTCGCTGTGTGAATCTGCCTCCACCACACTCACAGACAGTACATTCCAGATCCTAACCACTCGCTGTGTGAACCTGCCTCCACCACACTCTCAGACAGTACATTCCAAATCCTAACCACTCGCTGTGTGAATCTGTCTCCACCACACTCTCCGACAGTGCACTCCAGATCCGAACAACACACAATGCGGAAAAAATCTTTTCCTTGTATTGCCTTGGGGTTTTTTGTCGTTCACCTGTAACTGGTGACCTCTCGCTCTCCACCCCCTCCACCAATGAAAGTGATTCCTCCCTTTTTACTCTATAGAGACCCCTGAAATTTTGAACACCTCCATCAAATCACCTCACACCCTTCTTTCTTCCAATGAGAGCAGATCCAGTGTCTGCAATCTTCCTCATTAGAGGAGCCGCAGATTAATGTCTCACCAACCCACATATCCATCCATGTACATGTACATGTGTACATGTATCTGCGCACACATATCTGTGTAAAGATATCTGTGTACATGCACCTGTATATCTGTGTGTATGTATCTATGAACATATATCTGTGTACCTTTTTCTGTGTGCCTATATCGGTATACGTATATCTGTGTACATATGTGTAAATATATCTACGTACATATATCTGTGTGCATGTATCTGTGTACACACATCTGTGTACACACATGTGTACATATACAGATTTACATATATCTGTGCATCTATACCTGTGTACATATATCTGTGAACCTATATTTGTGTACATGTATCTGTGTATCTATATCTGTGTATCTATATCTGTGTTCATGTATCTGTGTATCTATATCTGTGTACATGTATTTGTGAACCTATATCTGTGAACCTATACTTGTGTACATGTATCTACGTATCTATATCTGTGTATCTATATCTGTGTTCATGTATCTGTGTATCTATATCTGTGTTCATGTATCTGTGTATCTATATCTGTGTTCATGTATCTGTGTATCTATATCTGTGTACATGTATCTGTGTATCTATATCTGTGTTCATGTATCTGTGTATCTATATCTGTGTTCATGTATCTGCGTATCTATATCTGTGTACATGTATCTGTGTATCTATATCTGTGTACATGTATTTGTGAACCTATATCTGTGTACATGTATCTGTGTATATATATCTGTGTACATGTATCTGTGTATCTATATCTGCGTACATGTATCTGTGTATCTATATCTGTGTACATGTATCTGTGTATCTATATCTGTGTACATGTATCTGTGTATCGATATCTGTGGCCATGTATCTGTGTATCTATATCTGTGTACATGTATCTGTGTATCTATATCTGTGGCCATGTATCTGTGTATCTATATCTGTGTACATGTATCTGTGTAACTATATCTGTGTACATGTATCTGTGTATCTATATCTGTGTACATGTATCTGTGTATCTATATCTGTGGCCATGTATCTGTGTATCTATATCTGTGTACATGTATCTGTGTAACTATATCTGTGTACATGTATCTGTGTATCTATATCTGTGTACATGTTTTTGTGAACCTATATCTGTGTACATGTATCTGTGTATATATATATCTGTGTACATGTATCTGTGTATCTATATCTGCGTACATGTATCTGTGTATCTATATCTGTGTACATGTATCTGTGTATCTATATCTGTGTACATGTATCTGTGTATCGATATCTGTGGCCATGTATCTGTGTATCTATATCTGTGTACATGTATCTGTGTATCTATATCTGTGGCCATGTATCTGTGTATCTATATCTGTGTACATGTATCTGTGTAACTATATCTGTGTACATATATCTGTGTACATGTATCTGTGTATCTATATTTTTGGCCATGTATCTGTGTATCTATATCTGTGTACATGTATCTGTGTATCGATATCTGTGTACATGTATCTGTGTAACTATATCTGTGTACATGTATCTGTGTAACTATATCTGTGTACATGTATCTGTGTATCGATATCTGTGTACATGTATCTGTGTGTCTATATCTGTGTACGTGTACCGATATCTGTGTACCTATATCCCCTTCTATTCCTGCACCCCATTTGAAATTGCTCCTTTACATTATGTTCACTTCAGACTTTTCTACATTAAGTTTCAAGTTTCATGGGCGGGATTCTCTGACCCCCCGCCGGGCCGGAGCATCACGGGGGGACGGCGTGGATCCCGTCTCGTCGCCTTGACGCCGTCTGCCGGATTCTCCGCCGCTGGTTTTTCGGCGGGGGCGGGAATTGCGCTGCGCTGGTCGTGGGCCATTTGCAGTGTCCCCCCCCACCGGCGATTCTCCGGCCCGCGATGGGCTGAGTGGCTGCCTGTTTTAGGGCCCCGCCGGTGTAAAATACACCAGGTCCATACCGGTGGGAACTGGCTCTGTTAGCGGCCTGCGGAGTCCTCACCTTCCGAGCGGCCCGACGCCAGAGTGATTCACGCCACTGCTTGGTGCCCGTACGGGGAGAAACCCGCCCCATGTGTTTGGCCATTCTTCCTTCTGTATCCCCTTGCAGTCTGCCCTGAATTTCCAATATATAAAACACTGTGAAGCTAGAAATGTGAAACACAAGAAGCAGAAAATGCTGGATAAACTCAGCAGCTTCCGTGAAGAAAAACAGAGTTAACGTTTCAGATCAAAGTGACCCTTCGATGGAACTGTTCCAAGTTTTGTGTTTTTTTCAAACTTTGAAATTGTTTGTTGCACCCAAGATCCTGGTGATAAATATAGATCGGGAAAAGCAAACTCTTGGCACTGATCCCTGGGGTAATGCTGGACACACCTTTCTCCTGTATCCTCTCACTTTCCCAGCTTCACATCCACGCTGTCACTATCACTTTTAGTTCAGAGCTTTCACTTTGCTGACAGGCGTGTTGTGTTTCTTGTCTTTATTTCCCGCCTCACTCAATGAAGGGGATATCCCTCTCCTGGACAGGAAACACATGAGGATTGTGCTGTCCAAGCTGAAGAATGCCTCACTGACACGATTCTGTGTGTGGTCCCTGTGAGTGACAGGATCTCAATCGCTGGAAAACAAGTCATCATCCAACAAGCCCCCCTGGTTTGATGAAAGTGATGCTGTTGACAAAGCCAGTTCTTTGTTATTTTCGTGGGTGGATAAGAGCAATGAGAAACTTTTGCTCTCCAGAAGTACAATGGAACAAAACATTTCCCAACTCTTCCACACTGGCCTCCGAGTTAGTGGATGAATGCTGCTAGATTAGTCTTTGTAAAGCTACAAATCATTAGTTTGTGGGTTGCAGCAATAAAGACGAGTATTCCCAGTGGTGATAAGGAGGTGAAAACGTGGGGAGCAAATCTCCCCACACAATGTGTCACCATTGCCTGGGAGGGGGGGGGGGGGGGGGGGGGGGGGGAGGCAGAATCCATCACACTCAACTTCACTGGTGGTACAAACGGTTTTGAAAATTCAATCTTGACCTTGCTGACACGGGTCTCACTGCGGACTTGGTCCAATCAGAGCGCGTCATTTATTTTGCATCCCCCACTGCCCAAGATTCGATTTAATTTTTGGGACTTGTTAGGAGCCAGTGTTTTCCAAACCCTCAGGTGTATATCTGTGTAGACACACTCACCGACCTCACTGTCAGTCATTATCCCGAAATGGTGTCAAACACCCAGTTACAAAATCAAACTACACCCGGTGGGGCAATTCTGCTTAAACAGTCCTCCAACTCCCATCTAGTTCCTGCTGCTGAAATTAAAGATAAATGGAACCAGACTTCGAATGAAATGAATGAGAGTGTGGAGGCTACGTTGGCTGAGAGACAGATGGGTACAACGGAATTGTCGAGTGGGGTCACTGAGGGCTGTTTTTAGGGTCTCTCCAAATCATTGAAGGTGGCAGGACAAGTTGAGAAAGCCTCTCCTCGTCCTCAATCTGTCTGCAGCCTTTGACATGGTTGCTCATGTCATTCTCCTCCAGCACCTCCCCATCACCACTCAACTCGGGGTAGCTGCATCGACCGGGTCCATTCTTGTCGATTCACCACAACCAAAGAATCACCCGCAATGGCTTCATTTCCCATTCTCGACACCCCAGTGCGAGATCAGCAGAAACTTCCTCCAATTAAATATTGGAAACACCAAGATCTGTGGTCCCTTTTTGTCAGCAATTGATTCCTTCCTTTCATTGGAAACTGTCCTAGGCTGACTCAGACTGTTTGCAAACTCGGCGTGATGTTTGACCCTAAAAGTAGTTCTAATCACATATCTGTCCCATCAGTAAGACTGGCTATTTTCACCTCTTTCACACGGCCCAACTCACCAAGGCTCCTTCTGCAGCATCTTCCAAACCCATTGACAAGGACAAGGGCAGCAGATACCTGGGAACCCCACCGCCTGGAGGTTCCCCTCCAAGTCACTCCCCACCCTGACTGGGAAATATATCGGCCGTTCCTTCACTGTCGCTGGGGCAACATCCTGGAACTCCCTCCCTAACAGCACAGTGGGTGTGCCTACACCTCAGGGACTGCAGCGGTTCAAGAAGGCAGCTGACCACCACCTTCGCACAGGCAATTAGGGATGGGGAATAAATGCTGGCCTAGCCAGTGACACCCACATCCTGCAAATGAATTTTAAAACCTCACCCCAACCTGAGTTCACCTGCTTCAGAAACTCTCATTGGTGACCTTGTTACCTCCAGGATTGGCTATTCCAAAGCTTTCCTGGCTGCTATCCCACATTCTCAACTCTGTAAACTTGAGGCGACCCAAACTTCTGCCGCCTGTGTCCACATTGGAACCAAGTCCTGTTCGCCCACCACCTCCTCACCCACTGCCCCACAGTGCCTCCTGGTCAAGTCCTGTTCGCCCACCACCACCTCGCCCACTGCCCCACAGTGCCTCCTGGTCAAGTCCTGTTCGCCCACCACCACCTCGCCCACTGCCCCACAGTGCCTCCTGGTCAAGTCCTGTTCGCCCACCACCACCTCGCCCACTGCCCCACAGTGCCTCCTGGTCAAGTCCTGGCTCCTGGTCAGGTCCTGTTCGCCCACCACCTCCTCGCCCACTGACCCACAGTGCCTCCTGGTTAAGCAACATCTCGATTTTAAATCTCTCAGTTCTGTTTTCAAATCCCTCTCTGGTCTGTTCCCTCTCCCTGTAATCTTCTCCAGCCCTACAACCCTCCGATACCTCTTAGTTCATCCAATTGTATCCTGTTGAATGTTGCCAGGTATAATCACTCCACCATTGGCAGCTGTTTATTCAGTGGCCGGGCCCGAATCTCTGGAATTTGCTTCATTAACATCTCCCCGTCCAAACTCACTTTCTTCATTTGAGATGCTAACCTCTTTGACCAATCGTTTGCTTGTCCTTCCTTAGCGGCTAAAACCTCCTAATGTGGTTCAGTAATGTTTGATTTCTAATGCTCCTGTGAAAATCCTTCAGTTGTTTGATTACACTAACTGTGCGGTAAGAATATAAGATGTTGTAGTTAAAGAAATAAACGGAATGTTGGGCATGGAATACAAAAGTAAGAAAGTTATGCAAAACTTTTATAAAACACTTGTTAAAGCTAAGCTGGTTAATTCTGGGCACAGCACTTTAGGGAGGTGGTCAGGACCTTGGACAGGGTACTCAGGAGATTTACAGAAACAATTCCAGGAATGAGAAACTTAGGGTGTGATTCTCTGGCCTTGTTGCCCTCTCGCTCAAACAAAACAAGACAGGTGAATAGCGGGAGAGGCAGAAAACGTGAACCACGCTAGGCGGCCAAGTTTGCGATGTAACCGGCCCGCCCCCGTACGCAAAATCAGGATCCTGCCGTAGTGCGGCGAGAAACCAATGATCCCCCCCCCCCCCCCCCCCCCCCCCCCCCCCCCCCCCCAGCGAGTGGTCACGCTGGCACCGATTAGAACTCCTTTTGGAAAACGTGAACCTGGCGGAAGGGCTTCCGCAGGGAGTCGAGGAGGGGAGTGACCATCTTTGCTCACACAGACCGGGGTCTCTGGGCTAACTATCCCAGTGCTTGGTGGGGGGGTGGGGGACCCTCTGCATGGGTGGGCCACCATGGGAGGGTAGGGGAGGCGCTGGCGAGGGGCGACCATTTGCACGGCACCACCATACCAACCCCTGGATCATTGTACCCGTTCCAAGGGCAACCCTTGTCCCTGTCTATCTGCCCCACCGATCACCCATCACCCCCACCGACTGCTGAGGCCTCTGGCTGTGCAGCTGAAGCCGATTGCTAATCGGGAATTGGCAATCGTGGTTAAGTGAGCACTTCACACATCCCGAGTGGATCCCCATGTAGCCTGTGGGCGTCATTACCCAGCATCCCAATCACACCTTGAGGCCTGGACACTGTGGGAGGCGACACATCATACGCAGCATCCAAACACTCAGGGAATGGCACACAGCTCCGGGGACATGTCCACGGCCAGAGGGTGAGTGAGCGTCACGGGGAGGGGGGAGAGGCGCCTGGAGAGATGGGCAAAGATTCCAGTAGTCAGCCCGCATTGTGGATGAAAGTGACAGAGGCATCATTGTGGTTGTGCTCAAGGGTGTTTATTGTGTTTTACAATTCCCCACCCTCTCGATGGTGCTGCCCCCTCTGCCCGCCCCAGCCCCCTCACCTCCTACCTACAGCCCATCCCCCCATCCCTGGTGCACTCAGTGATCAACATGCTTGGCCCTCTTAGCGCTACCATTACGTCTGGTGTTCCACCAGGATGTACATCAGAGATGGAGGCTGCCAGCTGATTACTTCATCCAGTGGCCTTCGATGCCCCTGGAGGGCATCCTCTGGAGGCTCCGGGGCCCGGCTCACTTGTCGGTGGTACAGACACAGCCGTGCCGCCCTGTCCCGGATGCTGACCCCAAGACGTGGCCTCATCAGTGGGGGTGGAGCTCCGGGGAGCTGGTGGCACCGTCGCCACTCCATGGGATGGATCCGGGTTGGCAGTCAGGACCCCCTCCTCCCGGTCAGTGCCCATAGGGCACTGGGGTTCAACTTGGGATGGGGGGGTAGCTGGTTCGAGCCCCGGTTGCCCCTGCAACATCTGGCTCTGCCAACCCTGGTGGCTCCTCAATGTCTGCACGATGGTGTCGACGCCCTCAGCGATGGTCCTCAGTGATTGGGCCACACTCTGCAGCACCTCGGCCATTCCCATCTGAGAGCAGGACATGTCCGGCAGAACCTCATCAAGTCAGCCTGGTACTGGGTGACGTCCCCCAGTGAGGTGGACATTCTGCCGAGACCCTCAGCCATGGCCGTCACCAACTGCACAACGCCTTGGACACCTTCACTCATGCTGCCGGCATCGGGCACCAGGCTCTCCATTGCGGTCGCCACCCGAGCAGTGTTGGCCTCGGTGCCACCCATTGCCGACTCCATCTCCTGTGCCCGTAGCCTCTGGGATTCCTTCAATTGTCTATGGATCTGCTGGAGTGTCGCTGACATCTCCCTCTGAATGTCCCGGCTGATTCCTATTGTCTCCATCAGCTCCAGGTAACCCTCTTCCATAGGTTCAGCATCAGGCTGGGTCCCAGCTGGGTCCTGGGATCCAGCAGCCCTCCGACGCTGCCTCGCCTGGGGGTTCCTGCCTCCACCTGAGTTACATCATCAGCAGTGTGGTGCTCACCAGATTGTGCCCGAGAAGCCTGACCACTAACATTTCCCACCGAGGTGTGTATCTGCGCTAGTGGGGGTGGGGGTGACAGCTGTGCTGCGACCACGACGGCATCCTCGGAGCTCTCCT
This sequence comes from Scyliorhinus canicula, assembly GCF_902713615.1. NCBI lineage: Eukaryota > Metazoa > Chordata > Chondrichthyes > Carcharhiniformes > Scyliorhinidae > Scyliorhinus > Scyliorhinus canicula. Next base: position 159,888,135 of record NC_052159.1, read on the forward strand.
CGGAGGGGTTCTCCTCGGAGTCAGGAGAGGGGGACCGCCCGGGATGGGACGGCTGTCGGCTGGAGGACCTGCGGGAGAATGGACATGTGGTCAGTGGGAGGGATGGGTCAGTCAGTAATCCAATAACAACTTACGTTTGGCAGGTCCTTCAGGTGGAGCCCAGTGGTTCCTCACCTCTGTGGCATCTGCCAGCCTCCACGTTGGTGACCGCTCTGTCCTCGGCCACACCGGTCACCTCCTGGGCCCACTCCCCGAAGGTGGTGAGGATTCCGATGTCCGCTACTCCACCACCAGTCTAGGTCCTGTGGAGGCACAGAGAGGGCATCGTTAGCCACACGCGTGGTTCACAATGGTGGGAGGGTGGCTGTGGTGGAGGGGTTGGGGGGGGTTGAAGGGGGAGGGGGTGAAGGCAGGGTTGGGGGTCACATGGAGAATTGGGGGGTGGATGCTCCTGTGGGGGCAGAAAGGTCTCATGGGGGGTGACGTTGGTGTCTACTCACCCGTGCTGCCCGGTGTAGTCGTTGTACTTTGTCTGTCACTGGAGGCCAGTCCTCCTGGTCACACTCCCCGAGCTGACAGCTGTCACCACCTTGCCCCAGGCAGCACTGGCTGTCCTGTGGACCACACTCCGGGACCCCCGGAGGAACAGGACATCCTTCCTGGTCTCCACCCCGTCTAGGAGCCTCCCCGGGTCAGCGTACCTGAATCTCGGGGTCTGCATCCTCAGTGCCATTGTTGCCAGCTGGCTGGGATTGGCTGAGTAAGTGCTGCTTGACCTTGTTAATGGGGGGGCTGGCAGGCGCGGTGCCGGCCAATCAGCTGGTGAGCCTTTATTTGCGGCGAGAAGCTCATGAGCCCTCACTCGTTGGAACAATTAACGTTGAATAGCGTTGCCGGCCTCGCTCAGCCGAGCGCCAGGAAGCTCGCGGAAGTTCCCGCTCGCTACAACACTTTGAAATCATTCCGGAGAATCCCGCCTCTCATTAATGTGGAGAGGCTGCGATTGTTCTCCTTGGAGCAGAGGATGCTACGGAGGAGATTTCATTCAGGTGTTCAAAACCATGAAGGGTTTTGATAGTGTAAATAAGGAGAAAGTGTTTCTGCTGGCAGGAGGGTTGGTTACCAGGGGTACGCAGATTTCAGGTATTGGCAGCAAATTGTTGTGAGTTTGAAAGGGTGGTGGAAGTCAATTCAATAATCATTATCATAACGGAATCACATATAGACTTGATGGGGAGAAAATTGCAGAGACATGAAGAAGGGACAAGGGGAGTGTACTAATTGGAGAACTTTAACAAAGCAACAGCACAGGTACCGGCCCCAGCACAGCAGGCCGGATGGCCAACTGATGTATCATTTTATACTATTCAATATAACAAAAAGAACAAATTAATATTAATTCACACTGAGACACGCAATTCAGACAGTACTCTACGGTTAACTAGAAGAAACATTTGCAAATCACACTAACAATTTAAGTGATTTCACTGGAGGTTGGCAAGAAGCAAAAATTACAGAAACTGCATTTTGTTTATTGTGTAATTTTCTGCATATCTCCTGATGATTGAAGTTGGTGGCAGGAGTCAGCAGGCACTTGATCTGAAAGCAATGTGTTGCCATCATGTGGTTTAGTGAAGGAGTTCTCCTCAATGAAAATTATATAGTACTTTGATGAGACCACCCAGTGGCAACAAGTTGTAAAAATATGTTTACTTGTAGATTATACTATAGACATTAAAAGCTGCAAGGCCAGCTCTTCAAAGGGAAATAAGTGAAGTTTTGTTTGACTGTAAAATACATTTATCAATGCTGACAGATTTGGAGGCAGCGTTCAATAATTAGATCGTTGGGTTATTGAATATGTGGCTTCAGAATTAATTTTCAAGCCCAGATGCATCACCATGGTAACTGGCCCAAGACCAAGAGCCCTGTTGATTGGAAGCTGCTAGGCAGAGTGGCCACTGTGGACACTGACTCAGTCTGTGACCCGAGTGAAGATCTCACCATCAGGCCACCTCCTTCATGGGAAACTTCCCTCAAGTCCTGGGGAGAGGATTGGAATGGGAAGTGCTGCCCATCATTATCAGGTGGTGTCATCGGAGCGCAATTGCGCCCCTTGTGGAATCCAAACATCCCGATTCCACAGGACAAGTTTATTCACTGACCTGGGGGCAGCAGCTGGTGAAAGATCCTGAGCAAACCAACCAATGGTCAGAGCGGACAGAGTGGTCAGAGCGACAGAACGGTCAGAGTGGACAGAGCAGAGAGAGCGGTCAGAATGGTCAGAGTGGACAGAGCGGTCAGAGCCACAGAACGGTCAGAGTGGACAGAGCTGACAGAGCTGACAGAGCTGACAGAACGGTCAGAGTGGACAGAGCAGAGAGAGCGGTCAGAATGGTCAGAGTGGACAGAGCGGTCAGAGCGGACAGAGCGGACAGAGCGGTCAGAGCCACAGAACGGTCAGAGTGGACAGAGCGGACAGAACGGTCAGAGTGGACAGAGCAGACAGAGCAGACAGAGCGGACAGAGCTGTCAGAACGGTCAGAGTGGACAGAGCGGACAGAACGGTCAGAGTGGACAGAGCAGACAGAGCAGACAGAGCGGACAGAAAGGACAGAACGGTCAGAGCAGACTGAACGGTTAGAGTGGACAGAAAGGTCAGAGCGGACAGAACGAACGGAGCGGTCAGAGTGGGCAGAATGGTCAGAGCGGACAGAGGGGACAGAGCGGTCAGTGCGGACAGAGAGACAGAATGGTCAGAGCGGTCAGAGTAGACAGAGCGGACAGAGCGGACAGAGCGGACAGAAAGACAGAATGGTCAGAGCGGTCAGAGTGGACAGAGCGGACAGAGCGGTCAGAATGGTCAGAGCGGACAGAGGGGACAGAGCGGTCAGTGCGGACAGAATGGTCAGAGCAGACAGAGGGGACAGAGCGGTCAGTGCGGACAGAGAGACAGAATGGTCAGAGCGGTCAGAGTGGACAGAGCGGACAGAGCGGACAGAGAGACAGAATGGTCAGAGCGGTCAGAGTGGACAGAGCGGTCAGAGTGGTCAGAATGGTCAGAGCGGACAGAGGGGACAGAGCGGTCAGTGCGGACAGAATGGTCAGAGCAGACAGAATGGTCAGAACGGACAGAGCGGACAGAGGGGACAGAATGGTCAGTGCGGACAGAATGGTCAGAGTGGACAGAACAGTCAGAACGGTCAGAACAGACAGAGCGGACAGAGGGGACAGAATGGTCAGTGCGGACAGAATGGTCAGAGCAGACAGAACGGTCAGAACGGTCAGAACAGACAGAGCGGACAGAGGGGACAGAATGGTCAGTGCAGACAGAATGGTCAGAGTGGACAGAACGGTCAGAGCAGACAGAGCGGACAGAGGGGACAGAATGGTCAGTGCAGACAGAATGGTCAGAGTGGACAGAACGGTCAGTGCAGACAGAGCGGACAGAACGGTCAGAGCGGACAGAGCGGGCAGAGCAGACAGAGCGGTCAGAATGGTCAGAAGGGACAGAGCGGCCAGAATGGTCAGAGTGTACAGAGCGGACAGAGCGGACAGAGCGGATAGAGCGGACAGAGCGGACAGAATGGTCAGAGTGGACAGAGCGGACAGAGCGGACAGAACGGACAGAATGGTCAGAGTGGACAGAGCGGACAGAGCGGACAGAACGGACAGAATGGTCAGAGTTGACAGAATGGTCAGTGCAGACAGAATGGTCAGAGTGGACAGAGCGGACAGAGCGGACAGAACGGACAGAATGGTCAGAGTTGACAGAATGGTCAGTGCAGACAGAATGGTCAGAGTGGACAGAACGGTCAGAGCAGACAGAATGGTCAGTGCAGACAGAGCGGACAGAACGGTCAGAGCGGACAGAGCGGGCAGAGCAGACAGAGCGGGCAGAATGGTCAGAAGGGACAGAGCGGCCAGAATGGTCAGACTGTACAGAGCGGACAGAGCGGACAGAGCGGACAGAGCGGACAGAGCGGACAGAATGGTCAGAGTGGACAGAGCGGACAGAGCGGACAGAACGGACAGAATGGTCAGAGTTGACAGAATGGTCAGTGCAGACAGAATGGTCAGAGTGGACAGAACGGTCAGAGCAGACAGAATGGTCAGTGCAGACAGAGCGGACAGAACGGTCAGAGCGGACAGAGCGGGCAGAGCAGACAGAGCGGTCAGAGTGGACAGAGCGGGCAGAGCAGACAGAGCGGTCAGAATGGTCAGAAGGGACAGAGCGGCCAGAATGGTCAGAGTGTACAGAGCGGACAGAGCGGACAGAGCGGATAGAGCGGACAGAGCGGACAGAATGGTCAGAGTTGACAGAATGGTCAGTGCCGACAGAACGGTCAGAACAGAAAGAACGGAGAGAATGGACAGAGTGGACAGAGAGGACAGAGCAGACAGAACGGTTAAAGCGGACAGAACAGAGAGAACGGACAGAATGGAGAGACCGGACAGAATGGACAGAACGGACAGAACGGTCGGAGCGGTCAGAGCAGACAGAGCGGACAGAACGGAGAGAACGGACAGAATGGACAGACCGGACAGAATGGACAGAACGGACAGAACGGTCGGAGCGGTCAGAGCAGACAGAGCGGACAGAACGGAGAGAACGGACAGACCGGACAGAATGGACAGAACGGACAGAACGGTCGGAGCGGTCAGAGCAGACAGAGCGGACAGAGCAGACAGAGTGGACAGAGCGGTCAGAATGGACAGAGAGTCCTCCTGGTCATGCTGCCTGCTCTGACAGCCACTGGCACTGCCCCCCGCCCCCCCCCCCCCCCCCCCCCCCCCCAGGTGGTATCGCTGAAGCTGCAGCTCCTCTGACCCCCTCAGGGGAACAGGATGTCTGGTCTCGCACCAGATTGCTGAGAAGCATGGTCAAGTCGACATTGCCAACGTGAGGAGCAGGTCTGTGCACTGCCAGCATGTGTGTTGCTTAGCCGTGTGTTGCTTAGCCGTGTGTTGCTTAGCCGTGTGTTGCTTAGCCGTGTGTTGCTTAGCCGTGTGTTGCTTAGCCGTGTGTTGCTTAGCCGTGTGTTGCTTAGCCATGTGTTGCTTAGCCGTGTGTTGCTTAGCCGTGTGTTGCTTAGCCTTGTGTTGCTTAGCCGTGTGTTGCTTAGCCGTGTGTTGCTTAGCCGTGTGTTGCTTAGCCGTGTGTTGCTTAGCCGTGTGTTGCTTAGCCGTGAGGAACGTTTCAAATCAGCTTCCCCTGTTAGCAGAAAGACCCTGAGATGTAAATCGGGCAAATCAGACGACGAGGGAGCCAGTAAGGCCGAGAATCTCATGGGGCTCACTTTTGGCACTAAGTTCTGACGAGTATGAGCCACAATGCCACCAATGCGGCTGCCGCAAAACCCCCACCAAATACGCCCAAAACCGGACTTTAACTTTAATCCGCCTCTTATTTCTAACATGTAACAATTAAAACATAGACTACCCAAAACTATCTCGCTTCCTGACACCTCCCAGAAATTCCCAGGAAGCATGGGTCCAGTGAAAAGCGGGAATTGAAGGAAATTAGTGTTAGTAAAAAAATGGAGCTGTAGAAATTACTGCGAATGAAAGCTGATTAATCCCCAGGGATTGACCATCTACATCCCTGGCTACTAAAGGTGGCAGCCATGGAAATGGCGGATATGTTGGTTGTCATCTCCCAAAATTCTGTAGCTTCTGCAACAGTCTTGGCAGATGGAGGGTGGCAAATGTAACTCTGTTATTGAAAAAAGGAGTGAGAAAGCCGGGAATTACAGATCGGTTAGCCTCCCGTCAGTAGTAGGAAAATGCTGGAGTCTATTATAAAGGATGTGATAACAGGACATTTAGAAAACATCAATGGGATTAGACAAAGTCAACATGGATTTATGAAAGAGAAATCATATTTGACAAACCTACTGGAGTATTTTGAGGATGTAACTAGCAGAATAATAAGGGTGAACCAGTGGCTGCCGTGTATTTAGATTTTCAGAAAGCTTTTGACAAAAGTCCCACATCAGAGATCAGTATGCAAAATTAAAGCACATGGGATTGGGGGTAATGTACTGGCATGGATTGAGAATTTGGTTAGCAGACAGAAAACGAGTGGGCAGGCGGTGACTAAGAGGGTACAATAGGGATTGATGCTTGGACCCCAGCTATTCACAATATGTGTCAATGATTTGGATGAATGAACCAGATGGGATACTTACAATTGTGATGATGAAACGAAACTTGGTGAGAGTGTGAATGGCGAGGAGGATAAGAGGCTTCAAGGTGATTTAGACAAGTTGAGTGAGTGGGCAAATACATGGCAGATGCAGTATAACATGGATAAATGTGAAGTTATCCAATCTGGACGGGGAAACAGAATGGCAGAGTATTATTTAAATGGTAACCATGATGTGGCAATGCCGGGTTGGACTGGGGTGAGCACAGTAAGAAGTCCTTCAGGAGCAGTGCTCCGAAAGCTAGTGATTTGAAACAAGCCTGTTGGACTTTATAAAATACAAAAGAGAAAATGCTGGAAAATCTCAGCAAGTCTGGCAGCATCTGTAGGGGGAGAAAAGAGCGAACGTTTCGAGTCCGATGACTTTGTCAAAGCTTCTGTTGGACATTAACCTGGTGTTGTAAGACTTCTTACTGTATTTAAATGGTGATAGACTGGAAAATGTTGATGTATAAAGGGAGCCGAGTACACCAGTCACTGAAAGTACACACACAAGCGCAGCAAGCAGTTAGGACGATAAATGGTATGTTGGCTTTCATTGCAAGATGATTGAGTCCATGGGCAAGGATGTCTTACTGCAGCTGTACAGGGCCTTGGTCAGACCACACCTGGAGTATTGTGTGCAGTTTTGCTCTCTTTGCCTCAGAAGGAATATATTTGCAATGAGTGTGAAGTTGCAGCAAAGTTTCACCAGCCAGATTCCTGGGTTGGCAGATTCCTGGGTTGGCAGATTCCTAGGTTGCCAGATTCCTGGGTTGGCAGATTCCTGGGTTGGCAGATTCCTGGGTTGGCAGATTCCTGGGTTGGCAGGATTGTTGTTTGAGGAGAGATTGGGGGCGCGATTCTCCACCCCCCACGACGGGTCGGAGAATAGCGGGAGGGCCTTCCCGACATTTTTCCCGACCTCCCGCTATTCTCCCCCCACCACGCCCGCCCCCCGACACGAATCGCTGCTCACCGTTTTTTTACGGCGAGCAGCGATTCTCCCCTAGCCGATGGGCCGAGTTCCCAGGCCTTTACGGCCGTTTTCACGAACGGCAACACACCTGCTCTCACCGTTTGTGAAAACGGCCGCAAAGTACCGTTCTGGGTAACCATGGCACCGATTGGCACGGCCGCACCACGGCCGTGCCAAGGGTGCCATGGGCCCGTGATCGGTGGGCACCGATCGCGGGCAGCGGGTCCGAACCCCGCGCACTCTTTGTTCCTCCGCCGCCCCGCTGGATCAGTCCGCGGAGCGGCTTAGGGGCATTCTGGCCCGCGCATGCGCGGGTTTCACGCATATGCGTGATGACGTCATCCGCGCATGCACGGGTTGGAGCCGTCCAATCCGCGCATGCGCGGCTGACGTCATCGTGCACGTCAGCCGCCGTTAACTTTGGCGCGTGGGCTTAGCGAATTTCGCTAAGCCTGCGATGCCGAGGTTCACGGGGCCCCGCTGCTAGCCCCGACCGGGGAGCAGAATCGGGTCCCGGGAGGGGGCGCGGAGGCTGCTGGGAAACATGGCCGGTTTCACGGCAGCCTTCATGACTCTCCGCATTTGCGGAGAATTGCGCCCTGGGTCGGCTGAGCCTGAATTCACTGGAAGTTAGAAGAATGATGGGATCTAATTGAAGCATATGTGCTGGATTCTCCGCTGTCGGGATTCTCCGCTGTCGGGATTCTCCGCTGTCGGGATTCTCCGCCGTTGGGAATCTCCGCCGTTGGGAATCTCCGCTGTCGGGATTCTCTGCCATTGGGAATCTCCGCCGTCGGGATTCTCCGCCATTGGGAATCTCCGCCGTTGGGAATCTCCGCCGTTGGGAATCTCCGCCATCGGGAATCTCCGCCATCGGGAATCTCCGCCGTTGGGAATCTCCGCCGTTGGGAATCTCCGCCGTCGGGATTCTCCGCCATTGGGAATCTCCGCCGTTGGGAATCTCCGCCGTTGGGAATCTCCGCCGTTGGGAATCCCCGCCATCGGGATTCTCTGTTGCGCCAGCAGTGCACCCACCCCCCGGGGATTTCCCGATGGTGTGGGGCTGCCCACAATGGGAAACACCATTGGCTGGATGGCGGGACAGAGAATCCTGCTCATGAAATTGTGACAGAGCTGGGCAGACTGGATGTAGGGATGTTGTTCCCTCTGACTGGGGGTGTCTAGAACAAGACATCACAGTCTGAGGGCACTGAGGGCACAGTCTGAGGGCACAGTCTGAGGGCACAGTCTGAGGGCACTGAGGGCACAGTCTGAGGGCACAGTCTGAGGGCACAGTCTGAGGGCACAGTCTGAGGGCACTGAGGGCACTGTCTGAGGGCACAGTCTGAGGGCACAGTCTGAGGGCACTGAGGGCACAGTCTGAGGGCACTGAGGGCACTGTCTGAGGGCACAGTCTGAGGGCACAGTCTGAGGGCACAGTCTGAGGGCACAGTCTGAGGGCACAGTCTGAGGGCACTGAGGGCACAGTCTGAGGGCACAGTCTGAGGGCACAGTCTGAGAGCACAGTCTGAGAGCACAGTCTGAGTGCACTGAGGTCACAGTCTGAGGTCACAGTCTGAGGGCACAGTCTGAGGGCACAGTCTGAGGGCACAGTCTGAGGGCACAGTCTGAGGGCACAGTCTGAGGGCACTGAGGGCACAGTCTGAGGGCACAGTCTGAGGGCACAGTCTGAGGGCACAGTCTGAGGGCACTGAGGGCACAGTCTTAGGGCACAGTCTGAGGGCACAGTCTGAGGGCACTGAGGGCACAGTCTGAGGGCACAGTCTGAGGGCACAGTCTGAGGGCACTGAGGGCACAGTCTTAGGGCACAGTCTGAGTGCACTGAGGTCACAGTCTGAGGGCACAGTCTGAGGGCACAGTCTGAGGGCACAGTCTGAGGGCACAGTCTGAGGGCACAGTCTGAGGGCACAGTCTGAGGGCACTGAGTTGGTCATTTAGGGCTGAGATGAGGAGAAATGTCTTCATTCAGATGTTCCGGACCCCCAGCTGGGATACTCCGGACCCCCAGCTGGGATACTCCGGACTCCCAGCTGGGATACTCCGGACCCCCAGCTGGGATACTCCGGACCCCCAGCTGGGATACTCCGGACCCCCGCTGGGATACTCCGGACCCCCAGCTGGGATACTCCGGACCCCCAGCTGGGATGTTCCGGACCCCCAGCTGGGATACTCCGGACCCCCAGCTGGGATGTTCCGGACCCCCGCTGGGATACTCCGGACCCCCAGCTGGGATACTCCGGACCCCCAGCTGGGATACTCCAGACCCCCGTTGGGATACTCCGGACCCCCCGCTGGGTACTCCGGACCCCCAGCTGGGATACTCCAAACCCCCGCTGGGATACTCCGGACCCCCAGCTGGGATACTCCAAACCCCCGCTGGGATACTCCGGACCCCCAGCTGGGATACTCCGGACCCCCAGCTGGGATACTCCGGACCCCCAGCTGAGATACTCCGGATCCCCCCAGCTGGGATACTCCGGATCCCCAGCTGGGATACTCCGGACCTCCAGCTGAGATACTCCGGATCCCCCCAGCTGGGATACTCCGGACCCCCAGCAGGGATACTCCGGACCCCCAGCTGGGATACTCCGGATCCCCCCAGCTGGGATACTCCGGACCCCCAGCTGGGATACTCCGGACCCCCAGCTGGGATACTCCAGACCCCCAACTGGGATACTCCGGACCCCCAGCTGGGATACTCTGGACCTCCAGCTGAGATACTCCGGACCCCCAGCTGAGATACTCCGGATCCCCCCAGCTGGGATACTCCGGACCTCCAGCTGAGATACTCCGGACCCCCAGCTGGGATGTTCCGGACCCCCAGATGCGATACTCCAGACCCCCAGCTGGGATACTCCGGACCCCCAGCTGGGATACTCCAGACCCCCAGCTGGGATACTCCGGACCCCCAGCTGGGATACTCCGGACCCCCAGCTGGGATACTCCAGACCCCCAGCTGGGATACTCCGGACCCCAAGCTGGGATACTCCGGACCCCCAGCTGGGATACTCCAGACCCCCAGCTGGGATACTCCGGACCCCCAGCTGGGATACTCCGGACCCCCAGCTGGGATGTTCCGGACCCCCAGCTGGGATACTCCGGACCCCCAGCTGGGATACTCCGGACCCCCAGCTGGGATACTCCAGACCCCCAGCTGGGATACTCCGGACCCCCAGCTGGGATACTCCGGACCCCCAGCTGGGATGTTCCGGACCCCCGCTGGGATACTCCGGACCCTCAGATGAGGAGAAACGTCTCCATTCAGAGGGCGGTGTACCTGTGGAATTCTCAATCACAGAGACTGTGGAAGTCAAATCATTGAATATATTTGAGGAGGAAATGGATCAATTTCCAGGCTCTAAAGACATCGCGGAGTATGGGGGGAGCGCGGGAGCGCGGTGCTGATCATCCAGGATCACCCAGGATCATATTGAATGGCCTAGCAGGCTCGATGGGCCGAATTACTTGGTGCTGTTCTTATTTTCTATGTTTCTATGACAGAGCCAATAGGACTAACAGAACGGACACAGCCGATGGCTGCGGGAGCAACAGAATCAGCAGAATTGTCGGAGGTGACAGAGCCAGCACATAGCCTGCGAAACCCATTTAGAACTTGACACATTTTAACAAGATCACCTCTCATTCTTCAAAAGCCCAGTGAATGTAGATCCAGACCCCAGCTGGGATGTTCCAGACCCCCAGCTGGGACGTTCCGGACCCCCCCAGCTGGGACGTTCCAGACCCCCAGCAGGGACGTTCCGGACCCCCCCAGCTGGGCTGTTCCGGACCCCCAGCTGGGACGTTCCAGACCCCCAGCTGGGCTGTTCCGGACCCCCAGCTGGGACGTTCCGGACCCCCAGCTGGGACGTTCCAGACCCCCAGCTGGGATGTTCCGGACCCCCAGCTGGGCTGTTCCGGACCCCCAGCTGGGATGTTCCGGACCCCCAGCTGGGACGTTCCAGACCCCCAGCTGGGACGTTCCGGACCCCCCCAGCTGGGATGTTCCGGACCCCCAGCTGGGACGTTCCAGACCCCCAGCTGGGATGTTCCGGACCCCCCCAGCTGGGACGTTCCGGACCCCCAGCTGGGATGTTCCGGAGCCCCAGCTGGGATGTTCCAGACCCCCAGCTGGGATGTTCTGGACCCCCAGCTGGGCTGTTTATGACCCCCAGCTGGGATGTTCCGGACCCCCAGCTGGGATGTTCCGGACCCCCAGCTGGGATGTTCCGGACCCCCAGCTGGGATGTTCCGGACCCCCCCAGCTGGGATGTTCCGGACCCCCAGCTGGGTTGTTCCAGACCCCCAGCTGGGCTGTTCCAGACCCCCAGCTGGGATGTTCCAGACCCCCAGCTGGGATGTTCCGGACCCCCCCAGCTGGGATGTTCCAGACCCCCAGCTGGGATGTTCCACACCCCCAGCTGGGCTGTTCCGGACCCCCAGCTGGGATGTTCCGGACCCCCAGCTGGGACGTTCCAGACCCCCAGCTGGGATGTTCCGGACCCCCAGCTGGGATGTTCCGGACCCCCCCAGCTGGGAAGTTCCGGACCCCCCCAGCTGGGACGTTCCGGACCCCCCCCAGCTGGGATGTTCCGGACCCCCAGCTGGGATGTTCCGGACCCCCAGCTGGGATGTTCCGGAGCCCCAGCTGGGATGTTCCAGACCCCCAGCTGGGATGTTCTGGACCCCCAGCTGGGATGTTCCGGACCCCCAGCTGGGATGTTCCGGACCCCCAGCTGGGATGTTCCGGACCCCCAGCTGGGATGTTCCGGACCCCCACCTGGGGCGTTCCAGACCCCCAGCTGGGATGTTCCAGACCCCCAGCTGGGCTGTTCCGGATCCCCCGTGGAGGGTCTCGCTGCTGTGAATTGGTGCTGAGAAACGGGAGCCGGTGTCTAACAGACGAGGGGTGCTGAGGTACCCTCCCTACAAATCCCTCCATGGTGCCAAGGGTGGTCCTTCATGGGGGGTGGGGTCGGGGGGGGGGGGGGTTGTGCTGGGCTTGAGGGGCTGAGGTCAGGTGTCCTTCCCAGGATGAGGGTCGTTTTGCTGCTCTTACCATCTGCAGCCCTTAAACCCTTTAACAAGTCAGTTAGTGTCTCGGAAATGTACACGTCTCATAATAAAGTGAAAGTGACGCCATCTGTACCCTGATGCCATCATACAAAGTCTGTCAGTATGCCAAATTTAAAGGTCTGTGAGATGAAGATTGAAGTAAACTCTTTGCAGCGGTGAAACCATTGATGTGATTTTCTCATAGTCAATAGCCTTGGAAGTACAGAGCAGCACCTGCTGCTCTTTCAAGGAAGCGCTTGAGAACAAAGAGGCAGCTTCATTACAAAACACTGCTGTTAGAAAACCAGCTGCTTCTCTGAGATAAAGGATCCCTTCCGAGCTATATAAATAAACAATCTCAATTCCCCCCTTTGAAACTGCCTCCCACCTGTCAGTCAAAAAGCTTTTAGGAGGCAATAGTGAATGAAATTGAATGTAAAAAATGCAGTTCAAAGCTTTTAGCCTTATAGGCATACCCACAGGCTTCTTTAACCTGGTCCCTCCATGGCAGCAATATTGAAGTTTATGCCGCACACTGGTGGGTCCATGCAAAACCGCCATTTGCATGGATTTCAATATTATTAGCAGCTTGGATACAGTGTGCTCCACCCTTCCACGATGCTCCACCATCTTATGCAGAGGTCTCACGAATTAGTGCAAGTATTGACAAATGGGACTGTGGAGTGGGAGGCTAAAACACACTGGAAATCCCTTGGAAATTGTGGGCTTTGCTGAGGGGTGCCTGGGCCGGGGGAGAAGTGGAAAATAACTTGGTGCAGAATCCATGTACTCGGCCCATCCCCTCGGGATTGGGGTGGTGTGGCTCAGACCCCCATTGCTGCAATCTATCTTTTAAACCTACCCTTTTGGTGCTCCTTACAGGCTCCTGGCTTCTCACACTGCTGAGTGCTGCCTGTGTCCTTTAAATGTTCAGAAAGGTCTCTGGTCATTTGGGAGCCTCCCAGGCTGCCCCTCTGGACACCCTCATACCCCAGCTGTAGGGGATGGGCGTGGCCAAGCTCAATCAGGGGCCCACCAGGTGTTGGCGCTCCTCAGAAGCACCTCCCCATTGCAGAGGAAGCAGGGGATCAGCAGAGCTCACCCCACCCAGAGGACACCTGCACCGTGGCCTGTGGAGCCCTCCCTGGCTCTCTGCCCCTCTCAGGGCAGAGGCCTCACCAGTGACACCCCCACCCCTCAGTCTCCCCCTGGTGAGGTTGGCAGCGCTGACTGCAGCCCCCAGGCAGTGTTCAGGAGGGTGGGCTTGGGTATGTGGCCCACCCTGGGGCAGAGGGTGTCCCTCCTCTCACTGGCACGGAGCTGTGGGTCCACCTCAGCCGGGAGGCTTTGGGGGGGCCCTGTGACACCTTGGAGGCTGTGGTTAGTGTGGTAAGTGGAGTGCCAGCTGATAGGCTCTTTAGCGCTAACTCTGGCCCCAGTGGTTAGAACGCCCGCTGGGCTGGGAACTGCCCTGCAGAGTGATGGCCTATTTACATATCCTGAGTCTCTTTCTGAATAGTGCCCCCAATGTTACCGCCAAGCGTACATTATTCAGTCTCAGTGCCAACACTTAGTTTCCCAAATGGACAATTCTGGTCTGTGTGACTACAGGATCCAAATTTTTCAAGTTTGTGCATCGCCCATGAAGCATACCCAGGCAGGTGCACCATGTATTATGACCCCGGAGCAGACCCCAGCTCGGACACTGGACATAAACCCCAAAATTTTATTTTAATTTTGTACGACTGTGAAGAAAGGAGTGGCACAGTAGCACAGTGGTTAACACAGTTGTTTCACAGCGCCAGGGTCCCAGGTTCGATTCCCGATTGGATCACTGTCTGTGCGGAGTCTGCACGTTCTCCCCGTGTCTGCGTGGGTTTCCTCCGGGTGCTCCGGTTTCCTCCCACAAGTCCCAAAAGACGTGATGTTGGGTGAATTGGACATTCTGAATTCTCCCTCAGTGTACCCGAACAGGTGCCGGAGTGTGGTGACTAGGGGCTTTTCACAGTAACTTCATTGCACTGTTAATGTAAGCCTACTTGTGGCACTATTTAAGAGTATCATTCCTTGCTCCAGGAATGATTCCACACACAAAATAGGGATATGGGGCTGGATTTTCCGTTCCTGAGGCTAAGTGCCAGAGCGAACGGAGAATCTGTGGGAATTTTACAACAGGAAACTCGGTGTGAACCCCTCACAAGTCCCTGAGGGGCGGGCACCAGCACCCGCATGAAACGCCCACGGATCGCGCCGAAAACAGCCGGAGAATGGCCGGGTCCCAGGCCGCGTATACGCAGGACTGACGACCTGCACCGGTCACGCCGGAAAACATGTGCCAGCAGTGCCCGAACCCTAAACCGCCAACCATGATCCCTCAGCCCACACCTGACCATCCCTCACCTGTCTCCCCAGCCCTAGCAGAAGCCCCCCCCTTCCCTCCCTGGCCTACGGCACGGATCCAGATGAGTGTGGAACGCTGGACACTGTCTGCAGCTGGCACGCCGGGTTCCTGACCACTGGGACTACACGTGGCCCCCGCCATCAGGAACCTGCCCATCGGGGACGGAGCATCGTGGGTGGGCCGGCCGATGATCCACCAACAGCGCGCAGCACGTGTCCCGATGATGCCGGTTGGGGGGGGGGGAGGCGCAATGGCAGACCGCGTCAACGTGGCACCTGCTCCGATTCTGCCATCGCAATCCATTCTCCATCTGATCAGTGATCACACAATCCACCCCATGGTTTTTTGAAACAAACTTTATTACTAACACATTATTAAAATTTTTAACATCACATCAGAAAATAACTTACAATTATGCCATAAACAATGCTAAGCAATATATTGAATACAAGATCCTTAATTGCTATCATTATTCCCACTTAAACAAGAAAATAAACCATCTCCGCTCTCAATCCACTTTAAACACCAATGGCTCAGACTAATACATAGTTCACAGAGATATTCTTTGAGAAAGAGATTTTTTGACATTGCTTTACAGAAAAGATCTGACTCTTGTCAGACCCATGCAGAAACTCTGGTTATATGTCTTCAAAAAGCTGTTTTCAGATGGTTTGTTTCAGCTCCACCTTGTCCTCTGACAAGTCTGTACTTCTTTAACTACAATTTATCTATTTTATCTAACCTACAGTGAGAATAAACTGCCTTACCTTTGGTCTCAGCATCAGTCAGTTCCGGACTTGACTCGAACATTCCTCTGAGAGAACTGCCTCCCCCTAACCTGAGGGGCGTCCTCTGCACAAAGCCGTCCATCCCAGTTGTGATCAGGATGAGCAGGTTGGCCAGCTCACCGTTAGTTGCCGAAACTCCGCGGAATTATGGCTTCTCTTCCACAAATACATTCATTATTCCACTCCCCGCCTGCAACATCATGCAATGCTCTGCTCCCCCTCACTCCCCCCGCACGAACCTTGCAAATGCTCCTGTCATCATGCACACCTGGCCCTTAGATGGACCCAGGGCTCTGGTCTTATCTTCCAGTCTTAACACACACAGGTGTATGTACATTCTGTTACTCTGATTCTCACACCCTGAGCACCATGACGTCTTCACAATGGACCATGCCAACTCAGAACTCACCCTTACCAAGCACAGAAGATTATTGAACCGTTTTTGCCACTTGTTTCCAGGGGTAGCGCACTCATGCCCATCTCATGCCCAGTGACCTCGGCTGCCCATCTCTGCCCAGGCCTCCCTCGCTTGGTGGGCTTGCCAGCGTCTTGCCATCTCAGGACATTGTGCTTGGCATTCAATGCTTTCACCAGAGTGCGCAGGCATTTGTCTGAGAAGGTGGGAGCAGAATGCCCACCTGTATTGCCCACCCACCTGGCGTGATGACAGGGTACTCAGCTCCCTGTGCCCTGTCTGTAACTGCAGGACGTTTACTGCCAGAGCTGCGCTGAAACCTCCTGGCAGATCTGGCATACTCCATCTCTTCTTCAATGGGGCTGCCCCTTTAATTGGCCAACCAGTGGGCTGGTTTAGCACACTGGGCTAAATCGCTGGCTTTGAAAGCAGACCAAGGCAGGCCAGCAGCACGGTTCAGTTCTCGTACCAGCCTCCCTGAACAGGAGCCGAAATGTGGCGACTAGGGGTTTTTCACAGTAACTTCATTTGAAGCCTACTCGTGACAATAAATGACTTTCATTTCATTTCAGTGTGATATCCACCTTTCGGAGTGACACGGACAGAAGCGTTCAACACGGCCGTTTCCGGTCTCGCTCATCGCATGTTCCCGATCAATGCGAAATTCAGGCTCAGCATTTCCCAACCACTGATGTCAGGATAACTCGTCTGTAGTTCCCAGTTTTCTCTCTCTCCTTTCTCCAATAGTGGAGTTACATTTGCTAATTTCCAATCTGCCAAAATCTCGGGAAGTTTTGGAAAATTGCAGCCAGCACATCCACTCTGTAGCTGGTTGTAGGCCATCAGCTCCTGGGGATTTATTTGATCCTATTCCTGTACATTTCTCCTGTAGTTCTCCACTGATATCCATCACCTTAATCTCCTCATGCTTTCTGGTCCCTCAATTGCCCTCTGAAGAGAAGCTCAGAATATTTATTCAATGACTGTGCCATTTCTTCATTCCCCACGATTGACTCTGATCATTCCTCTGCTAAATTGGTCTACTTCACACCTCTTTTATAAACGAAGTATGACAATACCAATTTCTGCCCTTGCACGTCGTGTCTGTGGGCAGCACAGTAGCACAGTGACTGTTACTTCACAGTGCCAGGATCCCAGGTTCGATTCCCGGCTTGGGTCGCTGTCTGTGCGGAGTCTGCACGTTCTCCCCGTGTCTGTGTGGGTTTCCTCCGGGTGCTCCGGTTTCCTCCCACAAGTCCCAAAAGACGTGCTGTTAGTGAATTGGACATTCTGAATTCTCCCTCTGTGACCCAAACAGGCGCCGGAATGTGGCAACGAGGGGCTTTTCACAGTAACTTCATTGCAGTGTTAATGTAAACCTACTTGTGACAATACTAAAGATTATTATTATAATGAAGGACCCAATTTAATGATTATAAATCCCTATCCCCTCCCCCATCCACTCGTAACATGCTGAGGGCAGAGAGCAAAGTTCCTACCAGTGGTGAAGAATGTGGGGAGGAGGTGGATCACAGTCTGAGATATCCCCAGAGTAGGTCATCCCAAAATAAGCGGGGGTTTGGGTGCATTTCAAAGGATGAAGATTAATGTTCAATACTGTCCTTGTTTAAAAGGGGCACACACTCCAGTGCCCCCTTCAGCTCACTCTCTACTCAACTATTTCAATCCTTGATAAAGACATTCAGTTCCAGAGATACCTTTTAAACAAGGAAATCTTTCAGCAGACTGTTCAGCTTGATCAAAGAAGAAGTCTAATTTTGTGCCGTTGCGAGCCCTCGAAGGTTTTTTTTTAACCTGTGCAGATGTGTGTTATCTTTGCTATGGAGACTGGGTTCTGTTTTCTTTGTTACCGTGGTAACTGAAGGCTTTCTGGCACAAGCCCTTTGCTCCTCCTTGAGCTTTGAGAGAGTCTGCTGAGAGAGACAAAGGGAGAGGCAGCCAGTGATTTGGGAGTGAAAAATACACCCGCATTTTATATTCACACATTCATTTTCAATGATTTGCAGCAATTCTGGATCATTTCATTATTTATCTGATTGCCAATATGCGATTTAAAAAATTAAGTTTATGTCTGACAATTGGAATCATTTGAATAAATAACACTCTTACAAAAATAAATGTGATTTTAAAATCTGTAATAAAAAATATTGCATTTACAAATGAATTTACAACCTGTTGGCAAGGCAGTGTGTGGGCTGAGTTTTCAACACTGACCCGTATTTCTGGGGATCAGGATCATTTGGCAGAGTACACTAATCTTTGCTAATATTCATTCTATTTGTTGTGTGACATTTTATTTACACCTTGTGGACTGGCAGCTGTACACTGCGGACAGTGTGATAAGGAATGAGGAACGATCTCAGGTGATCATTATTCTGTTTAAACTGTGAAGTGATTACATTAATCCAGGCTACTGGAATTATGTTGAATTACATCGAAACTACAACATGGAAATGGGCCATTCTGCCCATCTAGTGTATGTTGGCATTTCATCTGCACTAATCCCATGTATCTGCCTGCTTCATCCTCTTGCACTCAACTCTGATTCAAACTATTATCGAATGTTGACATTGATTCTGCTCCAACATTCCACAGGCTGTTTGTAAAGACATTTCTTTCTTTCCCAGTTATCATAGAATGATAGAATTTACAGCGCAGAAGGAGGCCATTCGGCCCATCGGGTCTACACCGGCCCCTGAAAGAGCACCCTATCCCCATAACCCAGCAACCCCACCGAGCATTTGGGGCAATTTTAGCATGACTAATCCACCTAACCCACACATCTTTGGACTGTGGGAGGAAACCGGAGCACCCGGAGGAAACCCACGCACACACGGGGAGGACGTGCAGACTCCGCACAGACAGTGACCCAAGCGGGAATCGAACCTGGGACCCTGGAGCTGTGAAGCAACAGTGCTAATCACTGTGTCACCTGAAGCCCCTCCCCCAATGTTCTGCCCCAATGGGCCAAGTTCCCGTCTGCGCGGGGATGTATGGTTTCCGCGATGCGGGAACCCGGAATGGCGGCTGCGGACTGTGTCCAGCGCCGCATTACCGTTGGGTTGGAGCCGTGCTGCTGGCCTGGGGGCTGGTGGGTGTGGCCAGGAGGACACGATCCGGCAGGGTCGGGTCCCCGCACGCTGGCGCCATATTGTACAGCCTGACCGCTGCAGGTTGTTTCCCGGCTAAGTTGCTGTTCTCCATGACTTATGTCAATCCCCCTACACCACTCCCCACCACCTCAGCCCCACCCTCATCCCCCACCACCTCATCCCCATCCTCATCCCCCACCACCTCACCCCCATCCTCATCCCACACCACCTCATCCCCATCCTCATCCCCACCACCTCATCCCCATCCTCATCCCCCACCACCTCATCCCCATCCTCATCCCCCACCACCTCATCCCCATCCTCATCCCCCACCACCTCATCCCCCATCCTCATCCCACACCACCTCACCCCCATCCTCATCCCCCACCACCTCATCCCCATCCTCATCCCCCACCACCTCATCCCCATCCTCATCCCCCACCACCTCACCCCCATCCTCATCCCACACATCTCACCCCCATCCTCATCCCCCACCACCTCACCCCCATCCTCATCCCCCACCACCTCATCCCCATCCTCATCCCACACCACCTCACCCCCATCCTCATCCCCCACCACCTCACCCCCATCCTCATCCCCCACCACCTCATCCCCATCCTCATCCCCCACCATCTCACCCCCATCCTCATCCCACACCACCTCACCCCCATCCTCATCCCCCACCATCTCACCCCCATCCTCATCCCCCACCACCTCACCCCATCCTCATCCCCCACCACCTCACCCCCATCCTCATCCCACACCACCTCACCCCCATCCTCATCCCCCACCACCTCATCCCCATCCTCATCCCCCACCACCTCATCCCCATCCTCATCCCCCACCACCTCACCCCCATCCTCATCCCACACCATCTCACCC
The DNA here is from genome assembly GCF_902713615.1 of Scyliorhinus canicula. Taxonomy (NCBI): domain Eukaryota; kingdom Metazoa; phylum Chordata; class Chondrichthyes; order Carcharhiniformes; family Scyliorhinidae; genus Scyliorhinus; species Scyliorhinus canicula. The sequence continues at coordinate 159,907,973 of NC_052159.1, forward strand.
CCATCCTCATCCCCCACCACCTCACCCCCATCCTCATCCCCCACCACCTCATCCCCATCCTCATCCCACACCACCTCACCCCCATCCTCATCCCCCACCACCTCACCCCCATCCTCATCCCCCACCACCTCATCCCCATCCTCATCCCCCACCATCTCACCCCCATCCTCATCCCACACCACCTCACCCCCATCCTCATCCCCCACCATCTCACCCCCATCCTCATCCCCCACCACCTCACCCCATCCTCATCCCCCACCACCTCACCCCCATCCTCATCCCACACCACCTCACCCCCATCCTCATCCCCCACCACCTCACCCCCATCCTCTTCCCACACCACCTCACCCCCATCCTCATCCCACACCCACCTCACCCCCATCCTCATCCCACACCACCTCATCCCCATCCTCATCCCCCACCATCTCACCCCCATCCTCATCCCACACCACCTCATCCCCATCCTCATCCCACACCACCTCACCCCCATCGTCATCCCCCACCACCTCACCCCCATCCTCATCCCCCACCACCTCATCCCCATCCTCATCCCCCACCACCTCACCCCATCCTCATCCCACACCACCTCACCCCCATCCTCATCCCACACCACCTCATCCCCATCCTCATCCCACACCACCTCATCCCCATCCTCACCCCCATCCTCATCCCCCACCACCTCATCCCCATCCTCATCCCCATCCTCATCCCCCACCACCTCATCCCCATCCTCATCCCCCACCACCTCGCCCCCACCCTCATCCCACACCACCTCATCCCCATCCTCATCCCCATCCTCATCCCACACCACCTCATCCCATCCTCATCCCACACCACCTCATCCCCATCCTCATCCCCCACCATCTCACCCCCATCCTCATCCCCCACCACCTCATCCCCATCCTCATCCCCATCCTCATCCCACACCACCTCATCCCATCCTCATCCCACACCACCTCATCCCCATCCTCATCCCCCACCATCTCACCCCCATCCTCATCCCCCACCACCTCACCCCCATCCTCATCCCACACCACCTCATCCCCCATCCTCATCCCACACCACCTCACCCCCATCCTCATCCCACACCACCTCACCCCCATCCTCATCCCCCACCACCTCATCCCCATCCTCATCCCCCACCACCTCGCCCCCATCCTCATCCCCCACCACCTCACCCCCATCCTCATCCCCCACCACCTCACCCCCATCCTCATCCCACACCACCTCATCCCCCATCCTCATCCCACACCACCTCACCCCATCCTCATCCCACACCACCTCATCCCCCATCCTCATCCCACACCACCTCATCCCATCCTCATCCCCCACCACCTCATCCCCATCCTCATCCCCCACCACCTCACCCCATCCTCATCCCCCACCACCTCACCGCATCCTCATCCCCCACCACCTCACCCCCATCCTCATCCCCCACCACCTCACCCCCATCCTCATCCCACACCACCTCATCCCCCATCCTCATCCCACACCACCTCACCCCCATCCTCATCCCCCACCACCTCATCCCCCATCCTCATCCCACACCACCTCATCCCCATCCTCATCCCCCACCACCTCACCCCATCCTCATCCCCCACCACCTCACCCCATCCTCATCCCACACCACCTCACCCCCATCCTCATCCCCACCACCTCATCCCCCATCCTCATCCCACACCACCTCATCCCCATCCTCATCCCCCACCACCTCACCCCATCCTCATCCCCCACCACCTCACCCCATCCTCATCCCACACCACCTCACCCCCATCCTCATCCCCCACCACCTCATCCCCCATCCTCATCCCACACCACCTCACCCCCATCCTCATCCCACACCACCTCACCCCCATCCTCATCCCCCACCACCTCATCCCCATCCTCATCCCCCACCATCTCACCCCCATCCTCATCCCACACCACCTCACCCCCATCCTCATCCCACACCACCTCACCCCCATCCTCATCCCCCACCACCTCATCCCCATCCTCATCCCCCACCACCTCACCCCATCCTCATCCCCCACCACCTCACCCCCATCCTCATCCCACACCACCTCATCCCATCCTCATCGCCCACCACCTCATCCCCATCCTCATCCCCCACCACCTCACCCCATCCTCATCCCCCACCACCTCACCCCCATCCTCATCCCACACCACCGCACCCCAATCCTCATCCCACACCACCTCACCCCCACCCTCATCCCCCACCACCTCACCCCCATCCTCATCCCACACCACCTCACCCCAATCCTCATCCCACACCACCTCACCCCCACCCTCATCCCCCACCACCTCACCCCCATCCTCATCCCACACCACCTCATCCCCATCCCCATCCTCATCCCACACCACCTCACCCCCATCCTCATCCCACACCACCTCACCCCCATCCTCATCCCACACCACCTCACCCCATCCTCATCCCCCACCACCTCACCCCCATCCTCATCCCACACCACCTCACCCCCATCCTCATCCCACACCACCTCATCCCCATCCCCATCCTCATCCCACACCACCTCACCCCCATCCTCATCCCACACCACCTCATCCCCATCCCCATCCTCATCCCCCACCACCTCACCCCCATCCTCATCCCACACCACCTCACCCCCATCCTCATCCCACACCACCTCACCCCCACCCTCATCCCCCACCACCTCACCCCCATCCTCATCCCACACCACCTCACCCCCATCCTCATCCCACACCACCTCACCCCCATCCTCATCCCCCACCACCTCACCCCCATCCTCATCCCACACCACCTCATCCCCATCCCCATCCTCATCCCACACCACCTCACCCCCATCCTCATCCCACACCACCTCACCCCCCATCCTCATCCCACACCACCTCACCCCCATCCTCATCCCACACCACCTCACCCCCATCCTCATCCCCCACCACCTCATCCCCATCCTCATCCCCCACCACCTCACCCCATCCTCATCCCCCACCACCTCACCCCCATCCTCATCCCACACCACCTCATCCCATCCTCATCGCCCACCACCTCATCCCCATCCTCATCCCCCACCACCTCACCCCATCCTCATCCCCCACCACCTCACCCCCATCCTCATCCCACACCACCGCACCCCAATCCTCATCCCACACCACCTCACCCCCACCCTCATCCCCCACCACCTCACCCCCATCCTCATCCCACACCACCTCACCCCAATCCTCATCCCACACCACCTCACCCCCACCCTCATCCCCCACCACCTCACCCCCATCCTCATCCCACACCACCTCATCCCCATCCCCATCCTCATCCCACACCACCTCACCCCCATCCTCATCCCACACCACCTCACCCCCATCCTCATCCCACACCACCTCACCCCATCCTCATCCCCCACCACCTCACCCCCATCCTCATCCCACACCACCTCACCCCCATCCTCATCCCACACCACCTCATCCCCATCCCCATCCTCATCCCACACCACCTCACCCCCATCCTCATCCCACACCACCTCATCCCCATCCCCATCCTCATCCCCCACCACCTCACCCCCATCCTCATCCCACACCACCTCACCCCCATCCTCATCCCACACCACCTCACCCCCACCCTCATCCCCCACCACCTCACCCCCATCCTCATCCCACACCACCTCACCCCCATCCTCATCCCACACCACCTCACCCCCATCCTCATCCCCCACCACCTCACCCCCATCCTCATCCCCCACCACCTCACCCCCATCCTCATCCCCCACCACCTCACCCCCATCCTCATCCCACACCACCTCACCCCCATCCTCATCCCACACCACCTCACCCCCATCCTCATCCCCCACCACCTCACCCCCATCCTCATCCCCCACCACCTCACCCCCATCCTCATCCCCCACCATCTCACCCCCATCCTCATCCCCCACCACCTCACCCCCATCCTCATCCCCCACCATCTCACCCCCATCCTCATCCCCCACCACCTCACCCCCATCCTCATCCCCCACCACCTCACCCCCATCCTCATCCCACACCACCTCACCCCCATCCTCATCCCACACCACCTCACCCACACGCCCACCCTCACCACCCCCTGGCCCGCGGTCATCTTGCGTTCTGTCCAGCCAATGCCACAGCCGGAGCCCCCGCCCCCCCCCCCCCCCCGTGAGCCGAGCACTGATGCTGGGAGCAGCCCGGGCACCAGCCCCCCCGCCTGAGAGTCAGGAGACCCCGGAGCTCGGGTCGGAGAAGGACATGGATTTCCCTTCACAGCTTCTCCAACACCCTCCACCATCCCAGAGACACTCACTTCAGTTGCACGCCTTAGTGAAGAGGCTCCTGGGACTATCTGGTGCGCACCACACAGCTGTTCCGGTACAGTAGGTGGAGGTAGGAGCAGCCGAGGGGGCGGACGGTCGGAGGGTGGGCCGATCCCAGGGACTAGCTGCCGTCCAGACGGGTTTTGAGCTTCTGGAACGGACGGTCCCATCAATTGTGGAGATGCAGTCACAGAGCGAGAGACTACATGAGGGGTTGTCGGCGAGCATCCAGTATCTGCAGGTGCAGTTGGAGGAGTCCAATCACGTGCAGGAACAGGAGGTGGTGCTGACAATGCTGCCACCTAGGCCAGCACCACACGGGTGGCGACCATGTGCCAGAGCCACCCGGACATCGAAGAGGCGCTCCTCAGCGTGGCCCAGTGACAGCGGACCATAGCTGGGAACGTCAGCATCATTGCCCAGGTGCTGGACAGCATGGCACAGACACAGAGGGAGGAGTCCCTGTCCCAGAGAGACGTGGCCCAGTCACAGCGGACCATGGCTGAGAATGTCAGCATCATTGCCCAGGTGCTGGACAGCATGGCACAGACACAGAGGGAGGTGGCCCAGTCACTGGCTGATGTGGCACAGACCCTCAGGGATGTGGCGCAGTCCCAGTCGGAAATGGTTCACTCCCTGTGCTCCATGACCGTGCAGACTCTGGTCGAGACCAGAGCGTGCCTCCAGGACTGGCAGTGGAAGGTGACGGGGGCCCTCAGGGGATGGCTCCGCTTGCACCCCCAGCCCATGGAGAAGCCCGGGGGCCTGAGGGAGGAGGAGGTGCTGGGGCCCGTGCCAGTGGCTCCCCCAGGGGAGGTCCTGGAACACCGCAGCACCTCAGACTCTCGCCCTCCTGTGCATCTGGTGGGCAGCGGGCAGAACAGGGTGGCACCATGCTACCTGGGACATCCGAGCAATGGCCGGGCCCATCCAGGCCGGGTCACCCCAGAAGACGGCCGCCAACGGGGACCCATGTTGCAGGGCGGGAATCTCAGCAGGCCGCCAATCTCAGCAGGCCGCCAATCTCAGCAGGCCGCCAATCTCAGCAGGCTGCCAATCTCAGCAGGCCGCCAATCTCAGCAGGCCGCCAATCTCAGCAGGCCGCCAATCTCAACAAGCCGCCAATCTCAGCAGGCCGCCAATCTCAGCAGGCCGCCAATCTCAGCAGGCCGCCAATCTCAGCAGGCCGCCAATCTCAGCAGGCCGCCAATCTCAGCAGGCCGCCAATCTCAGCAGGCCGCCTCCTAGACGTAGTGTTCGGGCTCGTAAGACGAAAAATTAAACACCAGTTAAATTGGCACAGGTGCAGGGCTCACTTTAGCATTAGGGGCTCGGGCACAGGTCTGTATTTGGACATGGACTGCTTCGTAATCTGAGGAGTCGCGAATGGTGCTGAACATTGTGCAGTCATCCGCAAACATCCCCACTTCTGACCTTATGCTGGAAGGGAGGTCATTGATGAAGCAGCTGAAGATGGTTGGGGCCGAGGACACTACCCTGAGGAACTCCTGCAGTGATGTCCTGGAGCTGAGATGGCAAAGGCGGAAGAGACCCCCTCCCCTGCGCATGCGCCGGTATGACGTCAGCAGCTGCTGACGCTCCGGCGCATGCGCAGACTTACGCTGGCTGGCGAAGTCCTTTCGGCCCCGGCTGGCGTGGCGCCAAAGGCCATTCACGCCAGCCGGCGGAATGGGAACCACTCTGGCGCGGGCCTAGCCCCTCAATGTGAGGGCTTGGCCCCTGAAGGTGCGGAGAGTTCCGCCCCTTTGGGGCGGCCCGACGCCGGTGTGGTTCACGCCACTCCAACACGCTGGGACCCCCCGCCCCGCCGGGTAGGGGAGAATCCCGGCTTTTGACAAGGTCCCACACAAGGGCAGCAGGGTAGTATGGTGGTTAGCATAAATGCTCACAGCTCCAGGGTCCCAAGTTCGATTCCCGGCTGGGTCACTGTCTGTGTGGAGTCTGCACGTCCTCCCCGTGTGTGCGTGGGTTTCCTCCGGGTACTCCGGTTTCCTCCCACAGTCCAAAGATGTGCGGGTTAGGTGGATTGGCCATGCTAAATTGCCCGTAGTGTCCTAATAAAAGTAAGGTTAAGGTTGTTTGGTTACGGGTATAGGGTGGATACGTGGGTTTGAGTAGGGTGATCATGGCTCGGCACAACATTGAGGGCCGAAGGGCCTGTTCTGTGCTGTACTGTTCTATGTTCTATGTTCTAAGACATTAGTGAGCAAAGGTAGAGCTCATGGTATTGGGGGTAATGTATTGATGAGGATAGAGAACTGGTTGGCAGACAGGAAGTGGAGAGTGGGAATAAACGGGTCCTTTTCAAAGTGGCAGGCAGTGACTACTGGGGTACTGCAGGGTTCAGTGCTGAGACCCCAGCTGTTCACAATATACATGAATGATTTGGACGAAGGAATTGCAATATCTCCAGATTTGCAGATGACACTAAGCTGTGTGGCAGTGTGTGCTGTGAGGAGGATGCAGAGAGGCTGCAGGGTGACTTGGACAGGTTGGCTGAGTGGGCAAACACTTGGCAAATGCACTATAATGTGGGTAAATGTGAGGTTATCCACTTTGATGGCAAAAACAGGAAGGCAGATTATTATCTGAATGGTGGCAGTTTAGGAAAAGGAGAAGTGCAACGGGACCTGGGTGTCACGGTGGAACAGTCACTGAAGGTTGGCATTCGGGTACAGCAGGCGGTGAGGGTTGGCATGCAGGTACAGCAGGTGGTGAGGGTTGGGATGCAGGTACAGCAGGCGGTGTGGGTTGGCATGCAGGTACAGCAGGCGGTGAGGGTTGGCATGCCGGTACAGCAGGCGGTGAGGGCTGGCATGCAGGTACAGCAGGTGGTGAGGGTTGGCATGCAGGTACAGCAGGCGGTGAGGGTTGGCATGCAGGTACAGCAGGCGGTGAGGGTTGGCATGCAGGTACAGCAGGCGGTGAGGGTTGGCATGCAGGTACAGCAGACGGTGAGGGTTGGCATGCAGGTACAGCAGGCGGTGAGGGTTGGCATGCAGGTACAGCAGGCGGTGAGGGTTGGCATGCAGGTACAGCAGGCGGTGAGGGTTGGCATGCAGGTACAGCAGGCGGTGAGGGTTGGCATGTAGGTACAGCAGACGGTGAGGGTTGCCATGCAGGTACAGCAGGCGGTGAGGGTTGGCATGCAGGTACAGCAGGCGGTGAGGGTTGGCATGTAGGTACAGCAGACGGTGAGGGTTGCCATGCAGGTACAGCAGGCGGTGAGGGTTGGCATGTAGGTACAGCAAGCGGTGAGGGTTGGCAGGTACAGCAGGCGGTGAGGGTTGGGATGCAGGTACAGCAGGCGGTGAGGGTTGGCATGGAGGTACAGCAGGCGGTGAGGGTTGGCATGCAGGGACAGCAGGCGGTGAGGGTTGGGATGCGGGTACAGCAGACGGTGAGGGTTGCCATGCAGGTACAGCAGGCGGTGAGGGTTGGCATGCGGGTACAGCAGGCGGTGAGGGTTGGCATGCAGGTACAGCAGGGGGTGAAGGTTGGCATGCAGGTACAGCAGGCGGTGAGGGTTGGCATGCGGGTACAGCAGGCGGTGAGGGTTGGCATGCAGGTACAGCAGGCAGTGAGGGTTGGCATGCAGGTACAGCAGGCAGTGAGGGTTGGCATGCAGGTACAGCAGGCGGTGAGGGTTGGCATGCGGGTACAGCAGGCGGTGAGAGTTGCCATGCAGGTACAGCAGGCGGTGAGGGTTGCCATGCAGGTACAGCAGGCGGTGAGGGTTGGCATGCGGGTACAGCAGGGGGTGAAGGTTGGCATGCGGGTACAGCAGGCGGTGAGGAAAGCTAATGGCATGCTGGCCTTCACAGCGAGAGGATTTGAGTATAGGAGTTGGGATGTCTTGCTGCAGTTACACAGGGTCTTGGTGAGGCCACAGCCGAGTATTGTGGCAGTTTTGGTTTCCTAGTTTGAGGAAGGTTCCTGCTATTGAGGGTGTCCAGCGAAGGTTCCCCAGGCTAATTCCCGGGATGAGAGGGCTGACAGATGGAGAAAGACTGGATGGACTGGGCTTGTACTGACTGGAGTTTAGAAGAATGAGAGGGGATCTCATAGAAACATATAAAATCCTGATGGGACTGGAGAGGCTGGATTCGGGAAGAATGTTCCCAATGTTGGGGATGTCCAGAACTCGGGGTCACAGCCTGAAGAATAAGGGGTCAGCCATTCAGGACTGAGATGGGGAAGAAACTTCTTCTCTCAGAGAGTTGTGAACTTGTGGAATTCTCTACCACAGAAAGCTGTTGGGGCCGGTTCGCTGGATATATTCAACAGGGAGCTGGACGGTGGCCCTTGTGGCTAAAGGGATCGAGGGGAATGGAGAGAAAGCGGGAGAGGGACACTGAATTTGCATCATCAGCCATGATCATATAGAATGGTGATGCAGGCTCGACGGGCCAAATGGCCTCCGCCTGCTCCTATCTTCTATGTTTCTACGTTTAAACTTTATAGTCGGGGGAGGGGGGAGGGTTCAGTTGCAGGGAAAATTAGAAAATCAAAGTTAAAGGAGATGGTGCAGGTTAGGGATGAGAACTTTAAACAGTTACTATGGGTGGGGGAAGGGCTCAGGAGAAGTTAGAATAAGTAATAGAACAGAGAGTTTAGAAAGCGGGAGGAATCTAACTTCAGGCAGAGCAGATCAGGAGACAAATATGAGAAGTGTTGCTCGTTATGCTTTCCCTTAATTTGCTCTGTTTTAATTACCTTTGCTCCAGAGTCGCGAGGTATCTTTCTGATACCACCACAGGGTTCAAAACCGAATACTGATCAATGACTTGATACGCCAGTTAGTAAGTTTAAAATCAATGCACATTTATTTACACACGCAGTCAATTATTACTCATGCATAAACTCTACTCGCTAAATTACAACTACTACTAAAAGCCTATACTTAGCTTCGGGCGCCCACTCAGTCAGAGGAACAATGGCCGTTGTCCATTCTGATACTGCTGGCTTCGAACTGGTATAGAATAGTAGCTAGGAGCACCTATCCTGTAGCGTGCGTTGGCCGTAGACTTACTTGGCTGGTGCTTGGCGGGTCCTCTCGTCGCTGAGAGCCAAGGCCAAGGTGAAGATGGAGAAAGTAAGAGTTCTCAAGAGAGCGAACTGACCTTGGGGACTCTGTTTTATACCCCAAGGGGTTTCGCGCCCTTCTGGGCGGACCCTGGACTTGGTCCCAATTAATTGGACCATGTCCCAATCGTTTGTATCGATTCTCTCCAATAACGGGGTCGTTCCCCGATCGTTGGGCTCTATGTAACCGTTGGCCTGCCTTTGTTTTAGTTTCCACTGGTGCCGGGGAGTCTGCCCTGGTACCGATTGTTTCAATGTTTCTCTTTTGTCCCCGGAGATAGCTCATTACTATGCTAATGGCTTGTAGTATCAGTTCTGTCTGGGTTCTGCAAGTTCCAATCCACAGGAAACCTTGCACCTGCTTGTTCTTCTAGTGCTGTCCATTTTTCCCTGTACTCTTTGCGAGTATCCATTTTGGAATTGGGATGTAGCCACCCCAGGTGGCTGGAGAAGAAGGGTGGTTAATGCAGGACTGAGGGTGTTGTATCTAAATGCGCACAGTATATGGAACAAGGTCAATGAGCTTGTTGTGCACATTGAAATTGTCCGGTACGATGTTGTGGGCATCACAGAGACGTGGCTGCAAGGGGATCAGGGCTGGGATATACATATCTAAGGATATGTGACCAATTGAAAGAACAGGCAGGTGGGAAAAGGGGGCGGGTGTGCATTGCTACTAAGGAATGAAATTAAATCGATAGCAAGAAGCTACATAGGGTCGGAAGGCGTTGAATCTCTCTGGGTAGAGTTGAGGAATTGTAAAAACCCTGATGGGAGTTCTGTACAGGCCCCCTAGCAGTAGTCAGGATGTGGGGCAGAAAATAAATCAGGACATAGAAAAGGCAGATAAGAAAGGCAATATTACAATAATCATGGGGGACTTCAATATGCAGGTGCATATGGTGGCGAGGATTAGTGGGAAGTCAGAGGATTGGGAAGCCTTTAAAAGTGAGCAGAGGACAACCAAATAAGAAATAAGTGGGGAGAAGATGAAATATGAGTGAGAGCTGGCTAGTAATATAAAAGAAGATTGCAAGAGGTTTTTTCGATTTATAAAAAGTAATAGAGAGGCAAGAATGGCATTGGCCCACTGGTAAATGAGGTTGGAGAAGTAGCAATAGGGAACAAAGAAATGGCAGAGGAACTGAATAGTTACTTTGTACCAGTCTTCACAGTGACAGACACCAATGGGATACTAGAGGAACCACTGAATTCTTTGAGGAGGTAATGAGGAAGTTCGAAAAAGGAGAGCCAGTGGATTTCATCTATTTGGATTTCCAGAAGACCTTTGTCAAGGTGTCATGGAGGAGGTTGTTGAATAAGATAAGAGCCCATGGTGTCAGGGACAAAGTACTGGCATGGATAGAGGATTGGCTGACTGGCAGAAGGCAGAGAGTGGGGATAAAGGGGTCTTTTTCAGGATGGCAGCCGGTGACCAGTGGTGTACCTCAGGGTTCAGGGGTCTGTGTTGGGACCACAACTTTATACAATATTGATTAATGATCTGGAAAAAGGAACTGAGGGCATTGTTGTTAAGTTTACAGATGATACAAAGATATGTAGCGGGACAGGTAGTGTTGAGAAAGCGGGGAGGCTGCAGAAGGAATTGGGCAAGCTCGGAGAGTGGGCAATGAAATGGCAGATGGAATACAATGTGGAAAAGTGTGAAGTTATGCACTTTGATAGGAGAATAGAGGAATAGACTATTTTCTAAATGGGGAAAGGCTTAGGAAAACTGAAGCACAAAGGGACTTAGGAATCCTTGTTCACGACTCTCTTATGGTTAACGTGCAGGTTCAGTCGAAGGCAATGTTACCATTCATAATAATAATCTTTATTAGTGTCACAAGTAGGCTTACATAAACACCGTAATGAATTTACTGTGGAAATCTCCTAGTCACCACATTCCGGTGCCTGTTCGGGTACACCAAGCACAAATTCAGAATGTCCAATTCACCTAACAAGCTCGTCTTTCGTGACTTGTGGGAGGAAACCGGATTGCCCAGAGGAAACCCACACAGACACGGGGAGAACGTGCAGATTCCAGGCAGACAGTGATCCAAGCCGGGAATCGAAACTGGGTCCCTGTTGCTGTGAAGCAACAGTGCTAACTACTGTGCATTTCAAGAGGGCTAGAATAGAAGACTAGGAATGTACTTCTGAGGCTCCATAAGGCTCTGGTCAGACCGTATTTGGAGTATTGTGAGCAGTTTTTGGCCCTGTATCTAAGTAAGGATGTGCTGACCTTGGAGAGGGTCCAGAGGAGGTTCCCAAGAATGATCTCTGGAATGAAGAGCTTGTCGTATGAGGAGCGATTGAAGACTCTGCGTCTACTTGATGGTGTTTAGAAGGATGAGGGGGGATCTTGTTGAACCTTACAGGATACTGAGAGGTCTGGATAGAATGGACATGGAGAGAATGTTTCCACTGGTAGGAGTGACAAGAACCCGAGATCATAGCCTCAGACTAAAGGGACGATCCTTTAAAACAGAGATGAGGAGGAATTTCTTCAGCCAGAGGGTGGTGAATCTGTGGAACTCTTTGCCGCAGAAGGCTGTGGAGGCCAATTCACTGAGTGTCTTTAAGACAGAGATAGATAGGTTCTTGATCAATAAGGGGATCAGGGGTTATGGGAAGAAGGCAGGAGAATGGGGTTGAGAAAAATATCAGCCATGATTGAATGGCGGAGCAGACTCGATGGGCCGAGTGGCCTAATTCTGCTCCTAAATCATATGATCTTATGGATTAAAACTGCTAAATTGGCAGCAGAAATGGCAGATGATTTTCAATTATTCATGAATCAAAGTTTGGTTTTCAACATCAATTTCAATCTGTGAAGGATAGAAGCTGGGGAAAGGAGAAATTCACAAGTGGGTAATGCAGAGGGGGTTTAGTTGGCAATTTGAAGGATAGTTTGTCTCAGGTTAAAAGGGAAATTTATGACAGTGGAAGAGAGATAAGTGAACTTAAATGTTTACATTGTCATAAAGTTGGACACACAAAGTCAATTTGTTGGTTTCTTAAGAAAAGTGCTGGCAAGACAGACCCTGTAAAAGAAGATAAGCCAATGGGGTTTATTAAAGTGGACAAAAAGGCCACGTTTCCTGTGGAAGAGGCACTAACAGAGCTTACAGCCTGTTCAGAGGTTGGTGGATAAACAGGTGCCAGAACTTTTAAAATACTTTATTTGTGGGAGTAATATTTACTTGTGTGTACAAGGTGGAGTAATTAAGGAAATTAAGATTTTAAGGGATACAAGGCAATAAGGTGAAATGTCATTGGGAAGGAATATTGCCAGAAAAAGTGGTGATATGTGGAATTAATGGTGAAAGGATTGGTGTGCCATTATAGAACAAATAACAAAGAACAGGACAGCAGAGGAACAGGCCCTTCGGCCCTCCAAGCCTGAGCCGACCATGCTGCCCGCTACCCTCTGTGTAAAATACTTCCCTCGCACATTTCCCCTAAACCTTGCCCCTCGCACCTTAAACCTATGCCCCAGTAATTGACCGCTCTACCCTGGGAAAAAGCTTCTGACTATCCACTCTGTCTATGCCTCTCATAATTTTGTAGACCTCTATCAGGTCGCCCCTCAACCTCTGGCATTCCAGTGAGAACAAACCGGGTTTATCCGACCACTCCTCATAGCTAATGCCCTCCATACCAGGCAACATCCTGGTCAACCTCTTCTGCACCCTCTCCAAAGCCTCCACATCCTTCTGGTAGTGTGGCGACCAGAATTGAACACTATGCTCCAAGTGTGGCCTAACGAAGGTTCTATACAGCTGCAACATGACTTGCTAATTCTTATGCGCAATGCCCCGGCCAATAAAGGCAAGCATGCCGTATGCCTTCTTGACTACCTTCTCCACCCTCTGCCTATCAATACTCTTCAGGGTTCTGCCATTCACTGTATATTCCCTACCTGCATAGACCTTCCAAAATACATTACCTCACATTTGTCTGGATTAATCTCCATCTGGCATCTTTCCGCCCAAGTGTCCAACTGATCTATATCCTGCTGTATCCTCTGACAGTCCTCATCGCTATCCCCAATTTCACCAACCTTTGTGTCGTCTGCAAACTATGTTAGGTAAGGTTAGAGATTCTTGTGAAAAGTGGTGAAGTGTGGTAGGAGTATTAGAGAAGTTACATTTTTCACAGGTACAATTTATCCTGGGTAATAGAACATAGAATGCCTACAGTGCAGAAGGAGACCATTCGGCCCATCTTGTCCGTACCAACCCTCTGAAAGCGCGGCCTACCTAGGCCCACTCCCCTATCCCCATAACCTCACCTAACCTGCACACCTTTAGACACAAAAGGGCCATTTATCATGGCCAGTCCACCTAACCTACACTTCTTTGGACTGTGGGAGGAAACTAGAGCACCCGGAGGAAACTCACGCAGACACGGGGAGAAAGTGCAAACTCCTCACAGTCACCCAATGCTGGAATTGAACCCGGGTCTGTAGTGCTGTGAGGCAGCAGGCTAATCACTGTGCCACTATGCTGTCCATGGCATGATATAACTGGATCACAGGTGGGAGTGATGCCTACTGTGGTTGAAAAGCTGGTGGAAAGTCAGACAACTGAGGTGTTAGAAGCATTTCCTGGAGTGTTTCCTGAATGTGTGGTGACAAGATCACTAAGTCACAGGGTGAGACAGGAGGAAGAGAACTTGAGGAGTGCAGATAGGGAGGCTGACGTTTAGCTATCCGAAACCATGTTTGATCAGATGGTGAGTAAAGAACAAGAGCAGGTGGAGGATGAAGCAGATATCTTTAGTTCATGAAAGTTGGTAGAATTACAGCAGAAGGATTCAGGGATAAAGCAATTGTATCAGAAAGCATATACGGAAATAGAACCAAAGTGTGTACTGGAGTGTTATTAAATTAGAAATGAGGAAGTGGAGATCTTTACATATTCAGGCAAATGAGAAAAGGGCAAAGGTTCATCAAGTTGTATTACCGGTGGGTTATAGAAAGGAGGTTTTGTGGGTAGCACATGACTCCAGTAGGGAGTTATTTAGGAGTAAAAAAAACTCAATAATAATCTTTATTATAATCTTTATTATTGTCACACGTAGGCTAACATTAACACTGCAATGAAGTTACTGTGAAAATCCCCTAGTTGCAACATTCCGGTGCCTGTTCAGGTACACAGAGGGAGAATTCAGAATGTCCAATTCACCTAACAGCACGTCTTTCGGGACTTGTGGGAGGAAACCGGAGCACCCGGAGGAAACCCACGCAGACACAGGGAGAACATGCAGTCCCTGCACAGACAGTGAGCCAAGCCGGGAATCGAACCTGGGATCCTGGCACTGTGAGGCAACAATGCTAGCCACTGTGCTACCGTGCTGCCCAAGAAGAAATACAAAAATATTTTTATTGGCCTGGACTCCATGAGGAAGTAGTTGAATTTTGCCCTTCTTGTCACACATGTCAGGTAATAGGAAATCCTCAAGCGGTAATCAAACCCATGCCTTTAACACCCATTGCGGTATTTGAGGAACCTTTTACTTATGGTCCTAATTGAATGTGTTGGACTCCTGCCTAAACAAAAAGTGGGAATCAGGATCTTTTGATCATAATGGATGTGCCCACTAGATTTCTGGAGGCCATTCCTTTAAGAAAGATGCAAAGGATGCAAAAAAAGACAGCAAAGGCAGCATGGTGGTGCAGTGGTTAGCACTGCAGCCTCACGGCGCTGAGGTCCCAGGTTCGATCCCGGCCCTGGGTCACTGTCCGTGTGGAGTTTGCACATTCTCCCCGTGTCTGCGTGGGTTTCGCCCCCACAACCCAAAGGTGTGCAGGGTAGGTGGATTGGCCACGCTAAATTGCCCCTTAATTGGAAAAAATGAATTGGGTACTCTAAATTTATATATTTAAAAAAAAGAAAGATTTTTGCTAAGAGGGTTGTAGAGGAGTTAACTCCATTTTCCTTGTCAGATATGGACTATCAATATGAGGCAGGATACAGCCTCTGAAATCCTCCAGTCTCGCCATCTATTGATGTGATTTCCCTGAGTTCTGGCGAATTCTGGGAGACGTTAGTGGCAGCTTCTGTTTTCACAGGGAGATCTGGAGAGATTTACACTCAACCCATTATTCTAATGGACCTATTGCTGTGCAATTTGCATTTTCCGCTGCACATTTAATTTCAAGTATATATATTTTAATTATTGTACATGAATTAACCACTTAAAACAATTTTTTTGAGTATGGGAATTGCTATTTAAACGAGTGATTTGATTTGAATAATGGGGACACTGTGGTGTATATCTGCGGCGGCAGCAGAATGGGAATATTGACTGATTGGTATAATCAGTCCCAGCAGCGTCCAGAGTTATTGATCCAAAATCACCTTAATCTCCTTCAAATAACACAAGCAATTGCGTGTAATACCTGTAATAACAGGCTTCATACTCAAGTATCCATTGCAAGCTCTGTATCTCATGCTGAATTGAAGCTGCACTTAGCAGAACAGGGAACGTCACTGGCCTTGATGCAGGTAATAGTCTGTGATAAGAACCTAATTCAGGCGATAAACAGTAGCCTGATATCCAACAAAACAAGCCATTAATTGCTTTCCATCGCTGCTTGTGGATCACTGAGCCCAGAAGCAAAGCATGTGGGACTGATTTTTGCTGGCCGGTGGTGAGGGTAGCTCCTTGCTGATATGACTATCTGTGGAGAAACCCGTGTCTATAAAACACTGCTCACTGCACAAAGTGGCAGCAAGGTTCCAGGTTTCCGGCGCTGGGTCATTGAAAACTCTGCAGGAGTTTGTCACATTGCATGTGCAGAGCTCCAACATTCTTTCCCCCTGTCCTGATGGATAGTGCACTGCTCTTATCGAAGGCTCCCCAGCTCTGTGTGAATATATAGAGTGCGCTGCACTGTTCCATGTGTCATTGTCTCTTGTTGGGGAAGGTGTAATCATTCAGCTATTATCAGTCAGTCAACAGCAGGGAGGCAATCAGGACTGACAGCAAAGAATCATGGGAGAGCAGGCCAGGTTAAATAAGGCTGACAGTTGTGATAATGATGATTATATTATAAATTAAGATGTGATGATAAGGAAGAATAAAAGACACGGCCTGAAAGAATATTTAGTTTAACACCATCTCGTTCCCCTCAGACCCTTCAAATTGCCCACATTTATCACACAGATTGAGAAGGGACATTTAACCAGCTCGGGAAAGGGAGGATTGAACAGACGACTTGTGGTTTGCTGGATGTTGGAGAGGGGAGAGGAGAGAGGAGAGGGG